>NC_142675.1:335000-450000 GCF_964200805.1 Pocillopora damicornis | reverse complement strand
AGCTGAAGATTTTGCCTATGTAATTCCAGGAACTATTAAGTATTGGTTGGGACAAAGAAGTCCAATCATTGAATACAAGCTCATCGTTGTAGGTGTTCTTAACCCTTTCATAACCTGCTGCCTCCAGGAACTGAATCCTGTTTTTCTTCAGAAACAGTTGTTTGAGGGCATCAACCCCTTTGTGATTTGTGGATCTGAAGAAATCTTTAGAAGCACTATTATTGTATTTTTCCAAGCCTTGCTGTGTGTAATATGCTATGTTCTGATAAAGTGACAGGAACTCAGGAACATGATAACATAGTGCATGCATGTAGGGAGTGACATCTTTTGCTTGGTAAACTTTGAGAAAGTGCTCAAACCATGATTTGATATTTCTTTGCAGTTCAAGAATACCCTCTTCAGAAGTAAAATCTAGCTTCAAATCACCAATTATGTCCATAAATTTAGCCCAGATCACTTGTATGTCTTTGTTTTGACTGCAATGAGGGACAAGCATAGGTCGGAATGTTTATATTCTAAAAAAGAGTTTCAACTTTTCTGGTCCAGTAAGATCTCTTTATTCCAGCTTTTTGCTCTCTTTGTTGATTATAAAATTAAAAGTGATTCCCATACTTTTGACAAATTCTTCATAACATGCCATGTGTTTATATTTATATCTTTTTTCCTCAATAGCATCACTTCTTCTCAGCTCTCTTATGAACAAGTCAATCAAAACATCTGAAATCCTCAGAAAAAAATGTAATATATCTATGATGACATGGTCCATAGGTATAAAATCAAATAATGGTTGTGCCTTACAGTTTAATTTCTTTCCAGTGGAAAACCTTGCTATTTCGGCAACAGTTCTAGCACCAAATTTGGGGTCATTAATTGACCATGTTTTGCTTGTGTCCCACTGTTGCTCCCTGGGACACTTGCACCACACACAAGCATAATCCTCATTTGCCCTGCCTAAACCACATACCAGTGTTAAAAATTTCAAATCTCCACCTAAAAAGTATTCAATTTTATCGGTGCAGCTATTTGCACTTATCTCCTTTAAGTTTGACATATCCATTTGAAGGTCTGCTAGGCTGTCTCTCAGATTATCATATGTCTCTGTAGTTTTTATAACAGCAAGTATATGATTTCCCTTCTCACCCATTGCCACATCCTTTTCATGGAGAATAGTAAAAGTGAAGTTGACAACTGTAAGCCCCTTTCCAATATTTGTACCATCACCACTAAGCTTGATCTTAATAGTTTCTCCATCATTGATTTCTCCATTCTTCTGAAGCCTAACAATGTGCTCTTGCAAGCTTTCTGCAAATCCTAACTGCACACTTTTAGCATCTCCTGGTGTTGGTTTCAAGTTCCATTCACTGTTAAGCTCATTAATTCGCTACTTGATGGAATATATATTGGGAGATCATTAGCCTTAATGGCAATTTCATGCCAGGCCTCATTTGAAATAATGAATTTGTCTTTGAGGTAGAGCCACATATTTATGTTATCAATGTCATCATTATTAAGGGCCTTTGGGTCAGACTCTGTAAATGGCAGCTCTCCCTCTCCAACAAGATTGAAAGTTTCATATTGATTATTCACAGTGTTGAGGACTTCAATTTTGGTTGCAACAAAATTGTACGGCCCAAGGAAGGAGAGTGTAGTCTGACACTCCTCCTTCAGTTGATTTTTAATTCTCTGTTGATGGTGCTTAGAATAGTCATTAAACTTCTTCTTAGCTGGGCCTCTACCTTTTTTCCCATTTGTAATCACTTTTTTGGCCAACTGAATAAATTTTTTATTGTAGAAGGCCCCTTTCTTCTCAGCTTTCTCGAGAGCTTCTCGGGCTTTTTTATCCGCTCGCAATGACGCTTTGCCTTCTCCTGTACCAACGATTCTTCTAATTTTATTTTTTTCCCCCTCAACTGGCTGTTCTCATCTTTAAGCTGATGTACATCAACCTCGTTGTAATACACCTTAAATCGATACCGAGGGCCCGTTTCCAAATTGCTAAGAAGTGCATTTAATTGCCACGATTACTAGCTTTCTTAACAGCTTTCTGAAAACAGAATATTTTCTTTCTGAAGACTTCTGATATATGGCTATTGACTATTATACCTCGTATACCTGATTGCTCAAACACTTTGTTTACAATTATTGAAAGGACCCACTCATGGTTTTCTCTGAAAACTTCTTTGCTTTCAAATAGTATAGATTAGTAAGCTGAAACGAAAATTAATCAGGGAACTTTACGAAAAATCCAGCGAACAAGCTTAAAAAAGGCATTTATTTAGACTTCATACTGCGATGAACTTCACAAATCTTACTTGTTTATCTCGTAAGTAAACAATGGCAGATTAATTCCCGCAGCGATTTCTGAGTTTCCCGATCCCTCTCCTACTGCTTTCACGCTCATAAAACAGGAAAAAATCAAAAGGAGGAAGATACAGCTGTTTTGAAACGCCATTTGACGAGGGTAAATCTGCTTTTTGTTCGACACTTTACATATCAAAACAAAGGAAATTTGTTCCTCTTTTTGATTCTGGCGGTACAGTTTTAAATTGCGCTTGCGTAAAAGGGATATCGCCCGGGACGCTTCGCTCAGTTGTGTTTTGAACAAAAACGCCTTGTTAATCTCACGCAACCGCTCGGAGAAAAGGTTAAAATGACAAGGGAAAAACTTTACCTTCAAGTTAGAAAATTAGGGAAATAGAAAGCCACAATATTGTAGTTTAATATTTCAGAGGTACATTGAGTGCTTTTTCCGTAGAGAATCCGCACGATGGTAAAATGTTAGAAAATTACACTCGATTTGAGTGGGGTGTTGAAGTGGGCGTGGTCACTATATTCGTGTTAAGACTATTTGTACCCCATGAGTTTGATATGTGTATATCAACAGCGCTGGAAAACAACTGTCACTTCTAATTCTAATGCAACACTAGAAGTGAAATTAATTTGGGAAAATGATTAAAGCGATTTACGTCCCATCAGACTGAACTCACTGCTTTGATCAATGTAGCAGTATAGTTTTTTTTTTTTTTTAATTTCTTTTTCTTTCGATTTTGGAAGCCTAGAGATGCCTCGATCAATTTTTTGTGAAGTGGATTACTCACTGATTTACTCCTTTTTTCAGACCCTCCGGTATTTGTTTATTTTACTGTTCTCGAGGATTATCGATTTTTCACAACCCATAGGGCTTTTGTTGATGTATAATCCGGATATGTACATTAATGGGCTTAGCACCACATAGACCTGACTAGTCCTGACTAGATAGACATGTCCCTTCAGACGGAGACTTCCGTTCTTAAGCTTAGCTGCTCAGGCAGATCAATCATTTTCTAAATTTCAGCCACCAGCCTGCAAGAATTACTTTAAAACGGGAAAAGTTGATGAAAGGCCGGTTAATTAAACTGGTCTTGTCTTTGAGTTCTAATCAATAACGGATCAAAGTCAGACTCGTTATTGTCTTTTCATTGCGAGGTCGTCACCTCTAACTTTCAAGTCCACGTACAAAGGAATGCTTTATGTGTACTGAAGATAATTACACTTAGAGTTAAAACTGTTTTTACTTGGCATTATTTATTGAGGGCTTTGAAAGCAGTGTGCAAAACTAAAGACGGTGCCTACAGCTCCCAACTTTCAAATGTTATAAAAATCCATTGGGAATGGGTTTTAAAGGCTACCAATTTCCTAACCTACCAAAACCTTTAAAATTTACAGATTAATTCTGTTGTTTTTAATGCCAAAAAAACAAGACACACACAGGGAACTCACGAAATTACAATTAATTTTCCATAACTGCGCACTTTGTGAAGTGAGTATGCATTCAGCAATTATTTCCAGTTTACTCATTTAGCTTGCTTATTGCAATACCTGTATCATTTAGTGGCACTTGATGGGACCTTGTTTTTCCCAAGAAAATAGATTCATTTTCGTTTCCCTTTCACCCTTATTTCAGGAAGAAAATCTTATAAGCAGCTCAATCGAACCACAATTCCTCCTCGCTGAAACTTTGTGTTTTGGTAAGAAGCAGTGAATTCAAATTACGCAGACTACGTGTACGTTCTGATGGTTAGGGCCGGTTGGCGGTTATGTGATAAAAATCACGAAATTATAGCAATCGTTTTTTTTTTTTCTTGAACAGGCTTTGTAAGCAACAAGCATTTTTAAACATAGACAATGCCACGATTTTTCCAAAATGTGACAGGACTTTCGTAACTTTAAATCTAAACGCAAATCATCATTAACAAACCGGACAACTTATGTTTGCACAATTTATTTTATGCGCACTCTTCTTTCGGCGTTGGTGGTTCTCTTCGCGCGTTACTTGCTTCTTTCGAAGCTAGTTACTTGCTTCTTTCTTTAAATGTGGGTCGTGGAAAGTCTTGGAAAATGAACGAAAGTGATGTTTTAAGAACAGCAAAGAGAAAATACTGTCTCTGTTTTCACGTTGCTCCAGAAATAACTTGTCAATCGCAGGTCATAAAAAACATCAAAAAGATTTGGGAATAGTTGAAAGAAGATTGTGGAGTAATGAGAATGCAATAATGACCAATTAAGAGCGACTTAACCATTTTCAAACCCAGCCATAGGACATAAAGGAGCGTGATTCACATACCGTAAGTTATCCATAATTATTTTACCAAGCGTTGGTATGCCGTCTGAAACCAGTCTCGAACTCAGACCCTCCCGGTCATAATTAGGATCTGGAAAGACCGGCTGCCATCTTGAAAAATTGACTGAAAAACAACCGGCGATGAGGTTGTTAGGTGCGTCTAAGGGTGTCACACTCACTTACTTTTAATGGATTTCATATGACCAGACTCTCAAGGAAGCCACTTGAGAAATAAGAATGGAGCGAAATGGTCCATAACCAGTGTTTAATTAATAGTCACTGTCATTTACACTAATTAGACGCCCGCTAAAAGAAAAGAATGGTCTCATTAGTTTCTCTTAGCGCCTACTCGTGACAGAAATATCTAGACTCCTTAACAGAAGGCTTCAACCGAAACTGAAAACACACTAAACCGTTCCGTAAGATTGGTTTTGTAATTTGATCGCCCGGCCTGCCTTTGGTTTATATTTTCTTCAAATAATATCACTGTATCTACTGGACGCAATAGTTTTAACTGAGCAGTCAATCATTCTCTCCTAACCTTTTACTGGCTCCTAAGATCTGATTGTTAATTCTCTCCTCTGGCTGCTACACATTTCTTTGCAAATGAGTTATGAGAAATAAGTTTTTACAACTTCTACCTGATTAGTTTGCGTATTCTCATCACCTATTAGTTGTGTGCTGGGATATTTTAAGGAAGAAGTTACATGTCAATCAACTCCGGAAGTCACAGGTTTAATGGGTAATGATACCTACAAGTCTCCTGTTTATTCTCGTATCTTTAAAAACGAAATGCTCCGTTCTCCTTGGCTTGGTCCATTGAAAGCTACAATATTCTAGAACACAGACTAAATCATTTATGATGCTGATGAGTAAGTTTTGTTTGGAAAACAATTTACACTGAGAGAAGACAAGATATTCCATTAGAGTTGCTAAATTAATCTTATTTTCCATTTAAGTTTTAAGTGTCGAAAGGAAACCTAAATTTTTGATTTCAATCCTTTTATTAAACCGTCTCTTGTACCTAACGTCGCCAACTGGGTTAAAAGCAATTTCTTGTTATGCATGACACGCTTCTTTTCACAGTCGCTTACTAGTTTAAAATGCAAGAGCTTAAAGAAACTTCAAAAAATCGTCATCTTCCTTCCAAAAGTAGTCCTAGAGAGAAGTACTTTATTTTCGCTTTTGTCTCAAATACACCGCCACAGAAATTCAATTTGCACGCAAATAAATATATTTCAACTTTTCTCATTCAAGATGATTAAGAACTTAATCAAACTTATGTTTGCGCGGCCTTACTGTGACAAGTGAGTCACTGCAAACTTATCAAACAGATCGCAAACACGATACAAAGATGAAAGAAAGCCATTCAAACGAAGAATTAGTAGGAAAAGGAATGACACCTTCAGACGTCTTAATTGCAAAAGTTAGGGAAAAATTTAAGAGTGAATCTCATAAACTATTGGTCTCTTCACTGGCCAAAAATATTAAAACCAAAAAAAATCACGGTTTTATGCTATTGCTTTTAGATAATATCCGGAGGTGTTTGCTAGACAAACAGGATACTCACGAAATGAAAATTCCTATTTCATTACCGCTCGTGTTGTGAAGTGAGTCTACAATCAGCGATTATTTTCCATTTTATTGATTCAGCTTGCTATATGCAATACCGTGATTTGCACGTATCAAGAACGTCTGATCGAAAATTACTGTTTCCGAGCGAAGAAAATATGCACTTTCGTTCCTTTTTCTCTTTCTTTTCATACAGAAAATCTTACACCAGCCTCAATCTAACCACCTTCAATGTCCTCATATTTTGAGTTTTTTGTAAGAAGCGGGGAAATCAAGTTTCTGATTGTTAAAGTTTGTGATCGAAAACACGAACTTCTTGTAACCGTCTAGTTTTCTAATAAAGATTCTGTGAACAACGAATATTTTAAAAACACATAGACAGATGTTGTGATTTTTCCCAAAAAGCGCTGGGACTTCCTTCGCTTGAAATCTAAACACAAATTATTTACAACAAACCAGACGACATATGTTCACATTTTATTTCATGTTCACTCTTTCAGCGTTCGACTGGAAAGCTTCTAGATGTATCTACAGAAGTTTCATTCAATTATCTTACACGGATTTTAACACAAGATTTGTCCAATTTACAAGTTTTTTTCCTCACATACAATTTCGATCAAGCTCCCGTTGATACCATCCCGTTACCGTATTTACAATTGATACTGATAGAGAGGACATCGGAGCGTACTCAACGTTTGATGAACTATCTGTTGTCAGCTTTCTCTGTCGTGAAGATAAATAAATTAAGAAAAATTGTTTATATTAGAGTAATTTAATTTTCAATTTGCTTATTCTCTCGCACGCCACCCGCTTCTCATCGAAGTTTGCTGGGAAATGTTATTTCTGCATTTATTTGAATAACTTATATTACAATTTTGAGGCAAAATTTCTAAAATGACTCACTCGTATCTTCGATATTGATGCAGTGAACGAGAATGGGGTACGCGAACCATAAACTAGCTTACTGCAAATCGACACGCATGTGATTTGGCAAAATAGAGATGTCTTTTTGCCGTGCTACAATATAAGTTTCAAATTTATGTTCTATAAACTGCTGTAACTGACCGCCTAAAATTTTGTAATTAACTTCGAAACGAGACTTCATGTCTTGAGATAATCAAAGAAGAAAGTTTCTTTCGTCAGGTACTTGTCCATATATGATCGGCGAGTGCAGCCCATTGCATAAATTAACACTTTCCAGACGTCTCCCGGCATAAGTTTCTGTCGTCCTCATCAATTTTTTCCTCACGTTCCTCAAGTTAATCACTTTGCGGTCATGCAATTCGTCAAAGTATCAAATATTTCACCGATTTTCCGAGGCAATGCGAAAATAACTTTAATCTCTTTCTCCTCAGCTGAATCGACTGTCCAAATCTTGTGATTTGTAATGGTTTCATCGACGTGAATTTCACCTGCGTTTTTCGACTCGTTGTACGCCATTCTGAACGCTGAGGTCAGAGCGGCAACAACAGCTCTCGCTTCTTCGTTAGACCCGCATAAAAACGCATGACACTCCAATCGCTTCGGCGAGGACGAAACCATATAGTTAAACGCAACAACTTTGGGAATCTTCTTGTAGCTTGCGCAGAACAAAATTTTGCGTAGTTTGAAAATCTTTTCGGTGTTTTTGCTGCGAAGTGAAACACTGTCTTTAGTAACAGTCAGTTTTTCGATGTCCCTCTCGTTAAGCGCACAACCTTTTTGATACACCCGGGCGATGTTTTCCAAAGTCCCAGTCTGTGGATACATGGCATTTTGACTTCCTAAATACTTCACGCTGCATGTGAAATCCGCTGGTTGCCGTGGCACCTCCATATTCTCTCGTGTTCTCTTTGTCCCTCTCGAGTTATACTTGGCAGAATTTTGCGTAGTTCTTGATTTTTTTATTTAAATTAACGAAAGAAGTCCGTCTCCGGTGCTGTAAACACACTGAGAACAGACGCTTGTGCCTTCAGAACGCCTTTTATTTCAATTTTCCCTAGGCGACGTGAAACAATTAGTATAATCACTCCTGTTTTGATTCACAATCATTACAGGGCAGCTGAGCGGTTTACGCTTCCTTGGGGAGTTGGCACATTAGGATAAAAGGATTTCGCAACAATGGAGATCTGTCCTTTATCTGCTAAAGGAAAATTTCGACTCAACTGACCTTCTCGGAGATGACGCCTGTTTCAAGAGCAATTATTTTTAGGACGTCGGTGGACACGCTTGTTGGGTTTGTGTATAGATATGTGGTCTCAATATTGGCCTTTGGCGCGTGACAAAACTGCTTATGAGCTAAAAATATAAATTAACTGCATATTTGCATTGCAAACGAAAATTGAAAATCTTTATCGACACTTTTGTTTTGGCAAGTGGCTGCAAAACAAAAGAAAAATAATCAACTGAGCCAACGAATTAGAAATATGAAATATGTTTTCATAGAAGTTTCTCTCGGTATTGTAATTTTATTCTGCCTCAAACCGTAAAAAAAAAACCGGAAATTATGCTCCAAAACGCTCAAGAATGATTTAGGATGAACATATTCACACTTTGTGCACGAAACACGCAAAAGAGACATTTTGAAGCCCTTAAATTTATGGGTACATTTCGAAAATTCGGATTCCTGCTTTTAACAAAAAAAGCGATTAGTTGAAGAAAGTTTTAAAGGTTCAAATCAATGGTTTGATTTAATCAAGGTGCCATTAAAAACATCGCAGAGTCTTTAACTTTACATTTAATATTCAGTGTCTTTTTAGTTTTCGCATTAAAATTGTGGCGCTTCAAAACATTAGTTTTCTTTTATAGACAAGTATAAATATATTTTGTAAAATTTAAAAAACGATCTCTGGCTAAAACTTTTAAAAAATACGAGCTTTCGGCTGTTTGCGCTACAGCCTTCAACGGGTAAAAATGAAAAACTTTTCTGATAATGGCATTCTGTACGGTTCTCGTTTGTAAGATCCTCAAAGGATTCTGTTTTAAAAACCTAAAGGTAGCTTTCTTTTGAAAATCAGACGACCAAATTTTGTGAAAAACACACTTAATTAAGAGAATTTCGTGTTTTCCTATTTCCGCTCATGTTATGTTTACCTCAGAACGTGTCACAGAGCATGCATATCGCAAAATTTCATAAGATCGTAAAATGCATTAGCTTAGAAGCTTTTAAGCTCCCCAAATACACATCCTTCATTTGTAAATGCCACCTTCCATCTCAGGTACGTGATATAAAACCAGATTTAATATAAACCATTGTTTTTTTTCTATTCAGCAACCTAGTCTTTCCAATTTCCTCTATCACGTTTCCGCTATAAGAAAAGTTGTTGATAGGCAATGTGTTTCACGTTTTCTGCTCGCTTTATTTTTCATCACCCTTGATTTATCAGAGATTTTTTTGCATTGACGGACAGGTAAAACGATGAAATAAAGAGCTTTTCTGTAGAGCAACAAATCTAGGAGAAAGTAGATCCGCTTACATGTTGAAGGACCTTTCCACGGATTATCATTCAACTGTTTTGTTTATAAAATAAAATAAAATTTTTATGATTGGTATTCAAACAAACATTTTTTTTGGTGTTTGAATGAATCTACATTTTCGTCGTTTCTGTAATTATCATTGAGTCGGATTCCAGGCAGAAAGCACATTTGATTTTTGAAAAGAATGAAACCTTTCTTTCAACTGAGAGCAAGTTAAGGAAAAAATTTGCTCTCTTTGAAACAATGTCACAAGTTGAAAAAATCTACGCATAAAAAAAGCAGAGATTCCGGCTAGACCACTATGATTCTATGTACATAATTTACAAACAGCTTTATGCAGTGAAAGTAAATTCTTTGCGTGACAGGTAACAAAAAACAAACTGATAGCAACTTTTTTTTAAAAGCAGTAGACGACAACTAATGAGTAAAGCCCCTGATAAGAAAACTGATCAATGATAAAGCTGTGAAATGGAAAAAAAAAGCATTTTGTAAAAACTTTGCATTCGGATTTAATGATTTCTTGAGCAATCTTTTATGCAATGCCATGATACCGTCCTTTCTTTGTCTTGGTTTGGCTTTCATTAACAGTTTTGCACAATACAACCTTCCTCACAGAGACGACCAAATTGAAAAAATGCCACAGAGAAAATTAATCCCTCTTGTTAGAAAGTACATAGTCCAAAGACTATGTAATGAATATTGTAAGCTATTGTAATTCAACAAATAGTAACAAATACCTAGAAACGTGCCTACGTACATGCGTTCATTCGACTTGGGTGGTTAAATGCACCTAATTAATAATAAGATTGTCACATATTTTCACTTGCAAGACAACTCTTCTTAGATGGCACAAAATCTGATGAAATGAAACTCTAAAGACTGCTGACGTAAATTTCCTGCCTATAGAGGGTCCTATAGTTGGCCTAGTCTTTACCACTTGTCTGTTTCTGGCTTATGTTGTGTCATATCGTAATACCGATTTACACGCGTGCGTTTATCATTCAAACAACTATTTTAGTACTTTAGATATTACAAAGCCGCGATAGACTAAAACGTCCACCACTTCCGCTCTCTTCACATTCTGGCCTCATATCATGTATAAGAATTCGCGGTCGGAAACCGGAAATTATATGTATCGCTGAAAGAAACTTCGCGAAGTTTCTTTACCGATTTCGAACGTTCTTCATGGTTTCCCCACTACTCAAACAGTGTTTTTAGTATTACCACAGCAATACAAACAACGTTTCGAGGTTTAAGGTTCTTGAAAAGCCATTGGAAGGTCAGAAGACAAGTTTAACGACAAAAAGTTCATTAAATGGGTCAATACCGAGACCTACGTAATTGCATTACTAGGAGACGATTTTCGTGATTCACGTCAGCGAAACCGCAAAATATCATTGATAAAACGAACGATATCACAAAAGTCGAGAGAACGAACTGGGAATGATAACTGAAGGGGAAATTAACTCTAATTGTAAGCCAAGAACTTGGAAAATTTTGTGGAGTTTTTATAGATTCACAAATCGTGCACAAGATACTAGAAAAACCGTACGCCCACCGTGCATTGAAACAATCATGTTCTCGAATTATCCCAAGCACGCTTCAGTGTTTGCATCAGTTAAGATTAATTCATCTTATTTCTCATCCTAATTAAAAATTCCATGCGACTTAATTGTGGTCGGTTAAACACTCACAGCGCGGCGCGAGGTTTAATAGCGCTCTCCAGGAAAACAATTACGCAAAACCCTACTTGTAACATTTTCACATTGACACGGGAAGTAAGTTGTCTGCGCACGGGGAGAACTATTGACAATTCGTGACCAATTTCTGTTGAGATACCTCTAAAGAGAAATCTATCATGTCAGAGTACCCACTTTTGCGCACTGCCCGATACGTGGGTCGCATATCATTTACGTTTACCGCATCGTGAGGGGCTTACATATTTCTATGGTAATTCAGTTACACGTCACCTGGCCAAAATAGACTTTTATTTACACATAAGGAAAAAATCTAGCTAAAAACCTTAAAATGTATCGATGTAGAAAAAGACAGCCTTCTTCTGGAATTTCTACTCGATCCATTGGCTATCATTATGAGAAGTTTACTCCACTCTGCTGCAGCTCAACCCCTACAACGGTAGTAAAAGATTTCTATGCTGTTTCCAATCGCTGCAAGCTCACACCATGCCCTGACTAAAAATAAAATACACACTACCTTTTGAAAATATTAATCTTACCCTGGATCACCTAGATTCCTTCCACGTCTCTAACCTGATATTTTTGTTTTTGTTTTTTTCTTTTTTCCTCCACCTTTGCAAGGAAACTTTTAGTATTAGGTTTAAATACAGTGAGAATTATGCTTTTCAAGCCAGTCAACATATAATCGAGGTAAACTCTTCCAAAAGTTCTAAAATATGTAAATACTTAATCCTGGTTGTTTAAGATAGATGAAACAATTAAAACAATTAAAACAACCTACAAAATTAACGAATATTTTTGGTTGCGCAGTATGTAGTTATGTGCAATACACATTGATAAATTAGGTTTGATTAACATTGATATTACGCACACATGTTCACTTCTATTGAACTAAAACCATATCAGCATATCTATTTTAAACCAGTAGATTAAATCTAACCAAAGTACCATATAAATATCGAATGGTTACCTTAAATAGGACTATTTAAATTTGGCTGACGAACATCAAAATACACCCTTTCAGATCTAAGATCTGTTTTTATTCGTGCCCATTTTAGTCTGTGCAGGTACGATTGAGCATTTTTTCATAAGTTGAGAGTAAATACAGTAGTTGTGTGTATGATATTCCAATACCAATTCCGAGAATTTAAAAAAATGTCGTGCTCCTCCAAACATTCACTATGGGTAACTGTAAACACGCCCAGTGCCTTTAGGTAACCCAGGTAAACCATATCAATCCAAAATTCTGTCAATCAAAAAGATGTTGTCTTCAGCCCGCCAATGGCAAGGTCAGTGAGTACGACGTAATACAAAGGTTCATACCGCATACTCAGCGGAATTGCTTGGAAAACAGGCATTAACCTCGACACTCACGAAAGCAGGCTATGTATCCATAAATACATATATGTTATGAGACGTTTTGATGTGTAGTATCGCCGATTATTTTTACTAGTTGTTTGGAATTTTACTCGCCCATGTGGCACAACTTTTAAAAATACTCAGCGATACTACGAAACCAAAACGTCTAAGAAACTATTTATTAACCAACTGCTTTTTTTTCTGCTAAGTTCTTCTGATCATTTCTCATCACACGGGAAAAGCAAAGCGGATAGAGAAGCGTAGCGCGCGCAGCCGACTGGTTAAACAGGTTTTTTTACAGTGCAAAATAACCTACTGTCCAAATAACCGTACAATATCGCAGGATATTTGCACTCTGTTCGCGCGTTATTTGTATTCTACTTTGTGCAGTTGGATAATAATTTTGAATATTCACCGACAAAAAGACCGCATTTTTTAGTCAGCCTCTCCAACTACCCTCCCCTCCCCCCTGCTCTAAGTTTCTAAATCAATAACTGCTAACACCGATATGTGACAACTGCAATAATTGAAAAGGAAAACAGCATATGCCAGACTCTCAGTCGGTGGAATCGAAAACAACGTTCGAGAGAAAGCCATGAAGTCTGTGAAAGCACGCCATTTTTTCTCTCCCAGACTTACACTGTCTCCATAGATCGACCACCTAGCACCGACTAAAATAACAAAAAAATTTAGCAGTTATAGGTCAGATTGATAGATCGAGATGATTCAAAATGCGGAGTTTTCAGCCTTACGGTCGCCATCTCGGGAATGACTGACCGAGAAAAGGTTGGGTACAGGTTTAAAAATTACTAGCTACCAGTCTCCTATAATCTAGCATCCCTTTGTTGAAATAGAACTGCATTGTCCTTCAATTCATTAAGCGATTCAAGTTCGTCTCTTGTTTCAACTATCGTGACATCAAAAGGACTTCCGGGTATATGCTGATCGGCCCATTTGATGTTAATAATGTACCGTCCCGCCTCTGTGGGGTTGTATCGCACTCCAATAGAACGCTCCTTTGATGTGTCCCGGTACATCTCCACTTTGAAGGCCCCTCTGGGTCCATGGATTCTGATCTTAAGTGTTCCCGGACCAGCACCTTTAGTTTCTACCAGGAATTCCCCCTTGAAATTTCGTAGCAATCCGTTCTCCAAACCAGGACCTATCGAGAAAATCGCAGATATTAAATCATTCTTCAGAAAATTCAATGTAAAACTCCAAAGTGTATCTTAGGGGGCGAACAGAACGTGAAAATTACATGAGTTGACGTACCGTACACACGAACTTTACTGGGATCAGGGGGCTGTCCCACGCGTACCAAAAAGGGACTTCCATGTACAGGTCTTCCTCCCCACTCCACATACACGAGATGGTTCCCAACTTCGGAAGGGAAGATTTGTACTTGATAAGTAGAATCCTTGTTGTCGAACACTGTGCAATCACAGTCTTTTGTGGGTCCTTGACAGCGAACATACAATTGCCCCGGGCCTGCATCTTTGCTGTTGATACTGAACCCCATGGCTTGGCCCACTGTGGCTCCTGCGCCCTCCTTGAGCATGCTCCCTAAAGGTCAAACAAGTTAAACTGGTTTAAAAACGTGTTTTCATTTGCGTGCACCTGTAGTTGTGCCACTGTCATTTGACTTTCTTAACGGATTGAGATAGCATCTTATTAGCTTCTAAAATTCTGAAATATAGAGCATTAATCATGGGGAAAATTTCTTACCTTCAACAAAACAACTTTTGGCGCTCATAGCTTGTGCTTCTCTGATAGTGACCTTATAAGGACTGTTAGGTATGTGCTGTCCATTCCACATTAGTGAGAGGACATAAGCCCCAGCCTGTGGTACCAAGTAGTGACATGCGTACCTCCCGTCCTTCAAGTCAATGACTTCTACATCAGTGTGATATTTGACACCGGTAAGCTTCCCAGTCAGCTTGCCCCGGCCGGCAGTGCGGGCGTCCACCATGAAATCTATCTTCTCGTTCACCATTCCTGTGCATAAACAAAGGGCGTAAGGCATTTCCTAATAAACAACTTCTTTACGAGTGCCTGAATTACAAAGGATATGGGACAGAAGATAACCATTCTGTATTCGTAACGATAAAATTTTTCAGTCTCTAATTGGAAAAAAAAAAAATACTGAATATACACACCTCCTTTAATTCCGTCTCCCGAGGCAAAAACCTTCTTATGTCCTTCGGTTCCTTCAATATTCATCATAAACGGCGAACCATCCACAGGAACACCATCGTATTCCACGTCTACTCTGTGGCGCCCAGGTCTCTTCGGTACAAATCGCACGTGATATAAGTTGGAGCCTCGGTCGTAGGTCAGCTCGTAATCAAGTAATTCCATCTCTGGATCAGTAACGCGGCACTTGAGGTAATCTGCTGATGAACCCTCTGGGATCATAATGGGGATGTCTGCCTCGCGGTTCTCGAAAAATCGATCGGATTCGTTGAAATTCACTACCGGGCCCCCCTGTCCCTGATCCGTGACGTTGACAGTGAAAGGAGAGCCTTGTACGGGCTCGCCCCGGTAACGAACGTCCACCTGACCAAAGAAAAAGCCAACTGTGAATTAATTATGTCAGCGATTTGTTTGCAAATTTTGTTTATTTGCCCTAAAACTTTGATTAGCCCAGCTTGGATGATTTAACTTAAGTGTCCTTTGTTTAAAAATAACTTCTCAAGAGACTCGCTTTGTGATAATAACTATTATCCATTCTACTCAATTTTAAGCGATCACCGCATTAGTTTTTGATGGTTTTACTCGCGACTGTTGAGTTTTAGGAAGGCTTGATACCAGAAAATTCTTCGATGAAAATTGTTTTGACGATACCATTCCGCCAAATATGCGCTAAAACCCGTTTACAAACCTACGTCCAGAAACTTAACATTTGCGTTCCCTCACTCGCAAAAACGGTGATATAAACCGACTGTAAATTAACATTACACTCACCACACCCTCTAACAATGTCACCCAAGTCTCCAACGTCCAGCGGGGAGGCGCCTTACCTTATATGGACCAGCCTTATGAGGAGTAAACCTAACGTGATGCCGATTGTCAGGCCCCTTGTTCACGTGACAGGGGACATTTTCTCCATCGGGGCCTGTGACTCTGGCGGAGAAATCTTCATCAGTCATGTCATATGAACTTTCCACGGCTAAATCCACTTCGTTCTTAATGACTCGCTCTGCATACAGTTCCTCACTACGGACATGCGCAACTTGGACCTTGCCTGGGTCGCCGACCTTGATTAGGAATGGACTACTGGCTACTGGAGTGCCGTTACTCTTAACATGAACCTGGGTAGACGCAAAAATACTTTGAAAATCTGAACATACTTCAAAATGTACGGACAGAGGGACGAGAAGTTATGATATTGTCAGAAATTGCGGTTTTGCGACTTATCAGTGCGTACCAGGCCGACATGATCATCACTACGAAATGAGTGAACTCGGGGAGTAAGCACACCTAATTAGAGGACAAGTTACAATTTTTGGCAAATCGTCGATGAATAGTTATTAAACTTTCAACTTTTAGACAAAAGAGGAACATTAAAACACGAGAGTAATCCAAAATATTTCAACTAGTGTATGTTCCAGCCGATACTCCGCACTTTCTCGACGATGGACGAATAGTAAGCGTCACCTTCTGGTTATTCCTCCAGCTGTAAACAGGATGGAAAGAAGCTACCACTTGCTATCAAAATTACGTGGCTTTTAAAAGAGGAATGTGAGAGACAAACAGACACACAGCGCTAACAAACCGCAATGACTTGTTTGGTCTTCTGTATTAGCGTTACCGAGAAACACATTTCCCAAACCGAATTCTCCAGGATAAAATTTACGCCGATCTCTTACCTTGTAGGTTCCAGGCTTGTAAGGTACAAACTTAACATGGTACAAGCCATCGTCTCCTTTATCAAAAGATGCTGGAACATTCTCCTCATCGGGTCCGTCTACATATGAAGACAGGTTCCTGGTACCTTCTGCCGCGTCAAGTGCTATGTCAAGTTCACGGCGAACTAAATACTTGTTTTCAGACTCCTCTGGTTGGCGTAAACGAACAACAGCCGTTTTTGGCTGGGCCACGTTCAAGGGGAATGGGCTGTTTTCCACTGAGCGTCCACCACAGCGAATATCCACCTTAGGAAAAAAGAAATAAGTTTGACGCAAGTAAGAGATCATTTCTTTTGGGAGTGGGAAGGCAGACTATTCTAAGCAACTTTCCAAAAGTAACATGTATTCATCTGAGATAGAAAAAAAAAGCCCTGAATCTCTTGCTTTCCCAAATTCACAACTTGGTAACCCTGGCTAAGACTCACACCAGGACCGCTCGATTCGAAGGCCGACGCTCTTATCGCTGGGCTTCGTGCGTCTTTCAGGGACTATAAGTAGGTCTTATTTACCTTGTACTGTCCAATCTTTTTGGGAGTAAACCTCAAATGGTGAAGACCATCAGATTCCTTCTTGAAAGTTGACTTGTCAATATTTCCATCCGGGTCATAAATCACAGCTGACACTTCATCTACTTCCGATGGTATCTCCATGGGCACGTCTACCTCGTACCCCACGTGATAACTAACTCCCTCCTGTCAGGGGAAGGATCAAAAGAACGTCACTAATTAATGCCGAAAAATTTTATTCAGTTCGAGTCTGGTTACACCTTACCTCGACTCTGATCGTCTCAAACTTACGGTTATTTAGATAACAAGGTGCAAAAGAACTGGATGGGAGATTACAAACCAGCGAGTTACCTGTTTTTCAAACTCTTTCAGTTTTACTGACACTGTTTCCGCTTCTGAGATTTTCATTACGAAGGGGCTGTTCTCTATGGACTGTCCTCCACAGCGCACATCTACAGTGTAACGACCGGGTTTGTGCGGAACAAATCTGGAATATATAATATAAGTTGATTGCTCTTTTTTCTGTGTCACAAAAAATTGTTTTAGGATGGCATGACAAGCCCTTAGGCGTGACATAATCAACGTCACGTAAATGCTCTGTTCTTACCTCACGTGGTATAAGCCGTCTGGTTCAAAGGTCAACGTTGACTTTATAGATTTGCCATCCTCGTCTTGGACAGTGGCGGAAATCTCATCAACTTCTTCTGGAACTTCGATAGGGACATCAACCTAAATATGAAGAAAAAAGAAAACGGTAAGAAACAATTTCATCACTAGTGAACGTCAGACAAACGAAAATAATTATAACACTGACCTCTTTTTGCGCTGAGTAACCAGTTCTCATCTGCTCCATCTCGGTGACCTTGACCTTCATACTGGTGGCGTCTCGTATACGGATGACATAAGGGCTACTTGACACTTCCTTGCCACCATACATGACCATCACTCTGTGTTCTCCAGTTTGACGAGGTACAAACCGGATATGATAATATCCATCGTCATCCTTTGTCACACTAGAGGGAACACTTTCCTGGTCGGGGCCCACAACAGCAGCCTCCAGTTGGCCCTCTCCAGCAGAGCTAGGCACCTGCACAGGTATGTCCACCTCGTGACGGACAGTAAAGCGCTTTGGTTCGCGCTCCAACTCACGTGTATTCAAAGTCACTTGTCTGGGGTCTGCCACCTGATTAAAAAAAAAAGGTCAATTAATCCAGAACAGTAACCTGCGCATGAGTAAGGTAGAAATTTTTTAACATATTTTGACTCAGCTCAGTTTGAAGAAGAACCTTTTCGTGAGTTAGATAACGTCACAGCATATCAAAATGTTCATCTTGAGCTCTTAAGCTTCTCCATATTTTTATATCTTTTTTTTTTTGCAAATTGCGTTGTTTTCGAAATGTCCTTGGCGGTTGGGAGTAAGGGGGGGGGGTCCTTCGCAGTTGGGGAGAAGGTTGGGAAGGAGGGGGAGATGTCGTGTAATGTTTCTCACCTTCACTATGTACGGGCTGCCCTGAACTGGTTCCCCAGCAAAGTTTATATGAATTTTGTGCAGACCCACCCCCTGAGGAGTGTACCGCACAATGTAGGTGTCCTTTTCATTAGGAGACTGTAGCAGATCCACAGGAAAGTGCCCATATGGAGCCTCGCCATACACTTTCAGTTCTCCATCACCAGCGCCATGAAGTGTAATGAAGAATTCTGCTTCAGAATCTGTAGTAACCTGTAATTGTGGAGAGATACATTATCGCAGTAAATCAATGATTTTCAAATTTTCTGTGTAGTAGTTAGGGCTTTAGATTAAGTGCTGTAAGCCCAAAACTAGAACAAGAGTGAATACGATAAGGAGTAAGGAGCCAACCAGAAATCAAAGTTAAAACAAACAAACTGCTTGAAGCACGGGAGAAAGCGATTGGTCGAGTAACGAGTCGTTTAAGTTTTGCATCTGACTGATTGAGAGATTGACGTTGGTTTTCGAGAAAAATCGTAAATTTCTGTGGTCCAAATGCTGAGAGTTTCTTAGACCTTGGACATACATAGCTATTGTTGTGCGTGACAGAGATGACTGCAAAGAATCTGGTTTGACCAAGACTCCCGAATGAGGAAAGACGAATGATGATAAACAGAACCTGACGTCGTACCTGATGCAAACCATCTCCGTGAGCTACAATCCGGCTGGGATCACTCACTATCGTCTTGACTGGACTTCCCGGTATATCATCCCCGTTGAATACGAAGTGAATATTATATTCCCCGGGCTTGTTAGGAGTAAACGATACGTTGTATCGTCCGGGTGCAGTGGGTTTCACGTCGACAGGGACATTCCCTACGGGGCCTCGGCATTGGATAGCCAGTTCCCCCAGTCCCGCCCCGGAAGTATCAACATCGAAGGAGGACGGACGTCCTATGGTCGGGTTGCGAGCAGTTTCTGCGGGAAAAAAAATGAAAAATAATTGAGCAACTAAATGACTTGCCAAACAACGAAAATCGCCTTCATGTTATGCAACTGTGTTCTTCGCGTGACATGATAATTTGGTGAGTGACAAAGTATTGCGTGACTTAATTGATAGGTAGCATCACTCACCGCTCCCAGCTACATTGCACTTGGTTGGATCTCCTACTTTCGTTGTAAAGGGACTTCCGAGCAGGGGTGTGTCTCCGACCTCAATGCGAATCTTGTGCTCCCCCACTTCCCGCGGTACAAAATATCCCCGCCACTTTCCATTTCCAAGAGGTTCCATATTGCAGTTCGCTGTTTTGGTCGGTCCTTCTACTACCGCCGAGACCGGGGGGGAGTTCTCGTCGTTGGTTTGAACAATGAACTCTGCCGGTTTGAAGACGACAGCATTCTTGATCCCTACGCCAGAAACCGTAACATCTGCCACGTTCTCATGCACCATCACTTGAAAGGGGCCCTTAGGGACTTCTTTACCGTAGTGCTTTACAGAGATCGTGTGAATGCCGCTTTCAAAGGGAACAAATTTGCACCTGAGAGAGCCGTCTGCTTCAACTTGTGTTTCTACTGGCACGGAATCCTCCCCGTCCGGACCTCGGATATGGACACGTACCCCATCAAAACCGATATCTTTGCGACCGTATATAAAAAACTCAGAAGTTTTCCCGCGAACTCCCCGCTTAATTCCGTTGCCGTCCGCCTTGAAGATGTGCGCATGACTTTGCAGTTTATCAGCTGTACGAAATTGCAACATATACGCCATGACGCTGAGCTCGTCCACATCGGGACTGACAAGTTCCTCCGGGGTTAAAACTTTCCTTACTCCGAATTTCTCCTCCGCGATATCCAGCCCTAGCTTAGCGTTTTCTAACGGACTATTCCGATCAATATTTTCGTACCCTGGAACAATCCCAGGGCACTGAGCTTCAAGAAACTGCAATAATTTCTTTCCATCATTCCAATCGGTGTTGAAATTACGTACGTTCAAGCCTGGTGCCGAATCATTGATAAATTGCAGTGTTCGTTTTTCTCCGATGGAGCCCGGTTGTGTATAATACGACAAATACGTCATCATACTCAATTCGTCGACATACGGACTGACGAAGAATTCCGGAGAAAGAACTTTCGGGATGCCGAAGTTTTTCTCAGCAGCATTCATGGCATCGCTCGTGTTCGACAGTTTTGCCTCTGGGTTTAGACTCTTATAGTTTGGACACAGACCTGGTTGGCAGAACTCGTTGAGGGCGCTCAGAGCTCTACCATCGTTCCAGTCCGTTGTCACATTTCGGATAACCATGTCAGGGATTGCATTTTTCAACCATAACAACAGCAGCTGCTTGCCTGAGGCGCTGCCACTTGAACTGATCTGATAATGAAGGATTAACCTCCATATTAGACCTAGAATTAGCTTCACGTTCCCATTGGCAATGTCCTCGTTCCCTGGAAAATATAAAATCAACGAAGGAAGTTTTAGTATTCAGCAGGGTACTTAAGTATTATCAACTGAATTGATAACGTAAATTGACCACCGTAAAGAGTTTTAAAGCTGACCTTTCGAGCGTTAGCCCTTTGTCAGAGCGAATGACGAAGGGCTGACGCTCGATACGTTGCTTTTGAACTCTTTACGGTGGTCAATTTACGTTATCAATTCAGTTGATGATACTAAATTACCCTGTTATACTTTCCCACCGTCGCAGCACCACAGTTACCTTAGAAACTCACCCCCTTTGCTATTCAGAAGTGTATCGAAAATGACTTATTCTTAGTTCCTAAGACTAACTGACAAATTATGAAACAAGGGATCGCATTCAAATCGATATTTCTTTTCTCCTCCACCGCCTTGAGAGACCGGTGAGAGTCTACTGCCAAATCGAGTAGATTATTCTTCGAAAGGGAGAGAGTTTCCCTAGTCATCATTCTTTTCCTTTCCTCGGCCTAACAAGAGAATCGTACAGTGAGCGGGAATCACGCGTGGCAGAGGAAGAAAAAAACAGGTAATTTAGTGTTAACAACTGGGTTGAAAACGTAAATTAGCCACCGTAAAGAGTAAAAAAGCTGACGTTTTTTTACTCTTTACGGTGGCTAATTTACGTTTTCAACCCAGTTGTTAACACTAAACTACCTGCTATACTCTCCCACCGACGCAGCACCACAGTTTCTTTAGAAACTTACCCCTTTATTCATTATGAAGAAAAAAACAAACGAACTCTCGTGCATGCGCGCAAAAAAAAAAAATGAGGTCTTTGACTGCGTCCACCTCTTGTTTATCTAACGCTTATTCAGCTTGGCTAACAGGAAACGGAAACGACTCTTTCGCAAGCTAGCGGAAAAGGATCTTTTTTGTCTTGAACGAGAGTTTACTTCTCCTAGAATCGTCAATATGTGGCCTTACGAAATATTTTGGACTGGATGTCTTAACGTTTAATTTGCTGTGTTGATGTTCTGCTTTCAAAAATTGCAGGAGGTCTGATTTGACTAATTTGCAAAGCAAAAAGGGCGAGCAAGTGCCTTGTTGCAAAGCCAATATTTATTAAACCCTATGTGGTGCAATATATATTTAACGGTATGGCGCATTAGGTAAAAAAATTATTAATTTCAGTAACTGACAAAGATTAAACGAAAGTTGTGGTTTGGTTAACGAACTGCCGCTTTCTCCCACGTTGATTTAGCGGTATAAAATAGCAAAAAAAGAAAAAACAATTTTGGAAGAGTTTATTGTCTGTACGTGCGTCGAGACAAAAGGCATCAAGTGGAGTAAGATTGTTTCTTATTGGATAGATTGGAGTTCGTCTACACCCGGCCAGTGTCACGTCGCCACGATATTCAACAAAAATATAAGCTGTGAAAATCGATTCTTGCAGTAACCACAATAAACGATCGGCCATATCGTAGGGTCTTTAAGAAAGCTGGAAGCGTTAGTATTCAGTTAAAGAGAATCGTCGTTCCTTGAATGTTTATAGGCAGAGTCGATTAATAAATAGCAAAAGGAAAACGCACCGGAAAAAACTATGAAGGCAACGGGAAGTAAAAAAATGAAATCGATGCTTCGAAACACGAAGACAACGGGAAAAAATTATCTTTTGTTATTCTCACCGCCCTGTGAGTTAAAAATTTTAAATTTGTTATTGTTGTGGTCTTTTCCGAACTCAAGGTCGTGGTCTTTTGTGAATTAATTGCAGGGAAAAATTAAAAACTATAGTTTTGGAATTATACGTAAACATTATAATCTTTGAAACTGGTAGACCGATATTATAAATATTTTACAGAGTCTCTTAGCGAACGAAAGTTTTTCGCGTATTTCAACCACAACAGAAGTAGCGTTCATTGCAGATTAAAACTTCCAAAGTAGATTCTCAAGAGATTCGAAACTCCCTCACCGTTAACAGAACCTATTTTCGATTCCAATTTGCGTGCATTCGATTCACGTGCAATATTTGGCAAGCATCTGATGAAAGGCTTCGAAACTTGTCTGCAATGCATTCGACATATTCACGAATAGGGTATTCTTAGACAACGAGCTATCAGTATTCCACGAGGAAAACAAATTCAGCTGTGCGAGGAATCGTGCTATTTTTGCGTGATTCCCAAGACCTCTTGTCTTGTAACTGGAAACTTGTGCGGAAATTTTGAATCGTATCTTTGAAGATATCTTTCTCATTTATGTTTAAGCTGTGTTGTTCTTGAGGAATCTCGACACACCGTTATATTTATTTAACACTGGTCTGTGTATCAATGGACACATTTAGAACAAGAAAGGTAAATAAAAGCGCAGAACAGTTGTCGTCTCGCATGTCTGTGTGTACATTACTGTCACGAAACAATTTAAATAGCTCACCAATGTTGACTAACTTTATCCCGTCGCTCTGTAGTAACTTCAAAGCGCTGGTGATATTTTCAAGTTTCTGTGCGTACAGCCTCGGGTTCTTGTTGTATCGACCAACTTTCTTCGTGGAAATCGATTCAACCAGGTACACAAGTGAAAGTCCATCTTGGAACGCCTCAGCTAGATCACTAGTAATTTGTACACCGTACGGTTGAATTTGAACGTTGCACCAATTTGTGAACGTGTTCTTCTGAATTTCGATCCAATCTTTCTCATTGTGAGCCACGTATAGAGATCCCTTGAAGCTAAACTGGCCACTACTCGGTCGACCAGGACTTCTGGGGCTCTTTATACTTGCTTGTTCGCGTTCGATCAGGGAAGTCATATCACTGAATTCTCCTCTTCGCCCCTATTAAACACAATTTCTTTTTTCAGGCTTCCTTCCTTGGCTCCGTACACACCCTCTCTACATATTTGACAAGATAAAACAACCGTGAAAACAATGTCGATTTCGAAAGCTGGTCAAAAATATGTACACAACTAATTTACATGTGTTATGAACTGCAAGATGTGCTCGAATGCACTTCAATGGCTTCCAACGGTCCCGTAGGGAATATGAAAGTGACAAATATCAATTGACGCCTCCTTATATGGAGGATGAGAGCGCAGTTAATGGGTTTTCCGTCACGATATTGCCGCTAAGGTCGGAGGGACATTCAAAATTTTAGGGATACAATATAGTTACTACCACTTCTCCCCTGCTATAGACAGCAATAAAAATCTGTCTGGAACTTGATTAAATTGTGCTCTCTTAGCTCGTAGTTGTGCTTAGTTATTGATACCATTCCTTTTGCTGCCGCAGGGTAAAAAAATTGTTCAAAATTGAAAAAAAATAAAGAACACAGTGAAACGATATTCAGGGATTAATTTCTTTCAGTACAATACATTCCCACAAATGTACTTTGCATATTTTAAGGGTAATATGATCTTTTTTGGATCATTTGAATGTAAAGGAAGTCTTTCGGTAAGGGTTATTTGATCCAAATTTATATTTTTATATATATTTCCATTTGCTCGATTCCTAGCTTCCTCTGTTTCATGTAACAAAAGGTAGCGACTAAAAATGCAAAGAGGTCTCGCCCTCCTAATCCGTATACACTAAAAATACCTGTAAGTGAATTAAAATAACAGGGCATCGTAGTGTGACTGCCTTGGAAACAAAGATTGATAGCAGGGGTGGGGGGGGGGGGGGTTAGCTTATAATTTGTCGCGCAGAGCATGTTCACCGTTAGATCTCTCCCAGGCTTAGTGACGAATTCAGACAGCTACCGTTCTTTTAAATGCGAGCTGAATAACTTGCAGCTTAAATTAAAGTGATATTAGGCCTTAGGTCATCCTTAGAAAACATTTCAAGCGAATAATGTGTGAATAGCAGCTTGAGCCTATTGCATAGAAAAAAGGTGCACTTACAAGTTATAAAACAGATCTAACTAAGACTGTATTCTACATTTCTAAAAGCTTTGCAGTTTTCTTTTAGAAAGTGTATCAATCTATTTAATGATGCCTTTGATACTTCAAATAGAGTAGGATGCCGAAGAAATTTCGGTTAAATAAATTAGGACAATTTTGAAGCAAGTTTCACTTTCCATATTAAAACTTACAAATATACGATGCCGGTACTCCCACGAGTCCTTGACTAAGTTTTAGGAGTCTTCACAGTGGTAAACTGAGATGTCTTCCAGCGATGCATTTTTACAACTGCTCTGTTTCCAGAATGACTTCACGAAGGAAAAATCCTGCCCATTTTATCGAATTATCTAGACAAAGACAGTGATGCAAAGCGTAAATTTAAATGACGGAATATTGAGGTTTTTTTCTTTCAAATCACTCAGCCGCATCGTCATGACCTATCTCGGACGAGCTTGTTTACGTCATCACAGCATTCTGTTTGTCACACTTTCCAGCTATCGACAGGAATGACAAGTCATAACAATATACATCGTTTGATTTCTCCTTAAAAAATTTTCCTGGAATGTGAAGTTTTTTTCCGATATTCGCAGTTTGTACGTCAATGGTAAACGAACATCAAGAATTCAGAGCTGTTTCGTGATCATAGAGAAAATAACACGTGCAATTACCCTAAAAATGGGTATACAATTTGTAACTACAGCGTAAGCGCAAAATTGATCCCTTTAATTCAGGAAACCAAAAAGTTTTTTCAACAAATTATTTTTTGTTCTTGTTGTGAGATTAAGAGGGTGAATTTTCCCACGGTAACTTTGCTCGCTAAGGAAATATTAACACACATTTTAAACACTCAAAGTCCAAGAACTTGAAGAAGCATTTTTTGCGAAGTTATTGTTTGTCGCATATTTATAGTTAAGCGGTTTAAACGGAAGAGTGTTTAAAGTCGTATTTTACGCTTGTGTTATGCTTTTTGTACGTGGCTTCTCACTATGTAAATTGTTTTACAGTGTCCTAAATAACAGCCAAACAAACAAATTTTAAATGGAAAACTGGTCGAATCACTAAATTTAAAGACCGCCTGCCTACGGTTGCGTCACTACATGTTAAATTTTAAAAGATGATACGGCATTGTCATGTGCAAATGAGCAGAAAATTTTAACATCCTGTTTGTCGAGTCGGCCAGAACTGAGAGAAATTTCCTGAACTTTCTTAAGTGATGCAAATGATAGATACTCGTAACAACATTTGTCTCATTTGAGCAGTTTTTAATTAAAATTTGGTTAGTTTAAATAGCCCATGTGACCAAGCACTTTCGTGCCTAACCAATATTTAAGTTTCCATTCTTTCTCTAGAACTTTCTCTCGAGTGCTGTGTTTATTAAGAATAGCACGCTATGGTTGGCTGACTTCGTTCTAGAGCACATACGCTGGGTTTGTCTTTCCAGGAATTCGTGTCGTCTCTTCCTACCAAACACACTATCAAAATTGTCATCATTTCTTCATCGGACTCAAAGGAACAAATGTTATGGCACAGTTAAGGGGCGCACTTCAGATGAAACTGGCGGAGCTCAATAAAATCACCCTCTCGTACGTACGAGTTTTACGTCACTGTTTTCTAAATTTTCTGTATTTTATCTCTCTCAAGATCTCGTCCAGCAAAATTACTCACTTAGTTGCACACACACAAAACAATAATGTAAACAGATCCTTTCCATCCTACGGAACAAATTTTATCGCAAAATATCAGTGACCCCTACCGCTATCCGGTTTCCCAGACTGAGGCTAAATTTGCATCAGATCCCTTTTCCTAATATTACATCAGTTTGTATTTGTGTCTTGTGTGGTGAATAATATTGGCTTATTCTGCTCTTTTTGAGTCTAAATGCTTCGAAACACGACAAGAAGGGTCAAAATCTTCATTTGCATTTTCTTCAGGTGGAATACCTTACGCGCATGCGTAACAAAAGTTTTGGCTCTTCAGCCTGTTAACTACCGTAGCGTTTGCTTTGCCTTAATAAGCTCCTCTGCTTAATTACGATTAAATTTAGTCTTTCGCGACTAACATCGCATGTAAACGATATTAAAACATCAATTACTGTGAAAAACGAAAAAAAATATGATAAAGCTTTATGCAGTCACCCACAAGGACCGTATTTATGTAGGAGTATAATAAATTTTATGTTACTTTTCACAGGTTGCCTTAAACTAATGAGTAAGGAAAATAACGATCTGGGTGACGCCAGATCTTGTGGCTAGTGTCACTATTAATTTTTCTAGGGGTGACAGGCTGCCCTCGGGTGACCCGCTTACTTCTGCGGGATGCCCGTGTTGTAGCGGCCTCCGCCACAACCCCACCACCACCACAAGAGAAATATAACAAGCCACAAGGGAAAGTTTCACTAGAGTATGGAAATTAGTCCGAGAACCCCGTTATTGTTCAGGATAACCTACTTCATGCAATTTGAACAATAAGATGCAAAGCTTGACTTTTTTATTAGCGTTTTCCTGTACTTCAGGCAATCTGCCTTTCCGCGTTTGCTCTTGTCATGTCTCGAATTCAGTTCGCTGGAGAAATTATTAGTATAGGTAATCACATTATTTCGAGTGCAATTTGGAATAAATAAGCACGAGTAAATTTTTCCAAAGATTAACAACATTTCACGAACCCGTAGGGCGAGTGCAATTTGTGGTCTTTAAAAAAAATTACAAGCGCTTCTTTATTCCAAATTGCACGTGAAAAATTATGTGATTACCTCAGATTATTAATATACATGAAAAGATACGAGATAGCTTATCATAATTATGCAGAATCAAAGCGCGCGCATCAAGTGCAAAAATAATTTATTCACACCCTACAAGTGACATTGTGCGTTCGGTCAAAACAACCGCGTACGATCAAAACAATAATATACAATGATATTTTCACATGTTTGAGGCGCAAAAAAGTTCAGAGTCCGGCTAAACAGTTCAAGGTTCAGTCTGGTTTGTTGATTCTTTGCGCTGAATTAACTCTCTTCTGCATGGAATTACCTGAAAACTACACTTATCTTAACCAATCAGAACTGAGTAATTTTTTCATGTTTATTATTATTGTAGGTACTGTATATGAATAAAAGAAATGGTTAAGACAGAAATGAATGTTTAATGATATGAGAAAAAAGACCAAAAGAACCCTTGTTTCAGCTCCAGATAACAAAGAAGTCGCTAACTTACACTTCCTCAAGACCGTCTTCGTCTTGAGTTTCTCGGACATGCATGGCTGAGAGAAATCTTTTAAGAGTCTTATCGGTATCAGTTAAACATCTTTGCAAATCCTTCATTACACTCGATCTATCAAAATAACCTGATACCCGTAGAAGGTGAATATGTGAAAGATCTTTGTCAATCATCAAGTCTTGTGCAAATTACTTACGTATAGCATTTCGTGCCTTCATAATATATTCATTGTTAGTTTAAAGCGATTTTGTATCTCCGAGGACGCTCAGTTAAAGATAAGATTTTCCCTAAAGAACCGTAGTCTACCCGTCGCGTGTAAGGAAGTTTAACTTTTCTTGAAAGACACACAATGTCTCGTACGTAATTGATAGTCTTGAGTCAGTCTTGTCTTTCGTATAAACTTCTCGAATAGATCACAATTTCTTGTTTTTTTAAGAGCTGTTTATGCAATCGTAACCTTCCAGCTGAAAACCCAACAAAGCGCAGGCAAGGAAGGTTTTTCTACTCTATAATATTTTCGCTGCAAAAACGTTTATACCTTTACCTACTTCTCTTTAAGATCAACCGAGTGATCATGGCTTAAATACAATTAATTATCAGATTGTAACACGGAATTGTTTTGTTTCCTTGTGTAAATTCACACTTCACAAGCAAACCAAAACATACTCTCTTACAACGCTTCTTTTAAATTAGTCTTAGTCCTAATCTCTGATGATATCAACTGTAAGTACTTTTTTTTAAGCTTCTACTTTCGCGTCGAGACCTGAGCCCCTCCTTGGTCTCTCCTGGACTTCTTTGAACGCTTCTGAGAGAGCGTTCGCTACCACATCAGACTTCTCCGACTCAGTGCAAATGAAAGCATAACACTCAACTTTTTTCGGTTTCTGGGAAACGAAGTCATTGAAAGCGAACAGTTGATGTTTTTTATCTGCCACAACAAAAGATACTCGAGTAAAGGGCACTATTATTTCCTCTTGATGTTCGGTTTCACTTTGAATCCATCGAATCTTAACATCAGCAGAGTTAATCTCCAAACAAACTCGTGGTAATCCATTTATATTATCTTGAACTTTCTTGTACAATTTCTTCAGACATTCGTCGATGTTCTCGCCGCTTGGGTTTTTCCTCTCTGCTTTCCCTGCAAAGCGAACGATAAAACTCCTGGAAGGTTTCAACTCGTATTCTTGCCTCAAACTTTTTAAACTTATCCGTTTGACCATGTTGCGTTCTGTTTTCTTCTTGGTCAGTTTCGTGTCAGTTTCTTGTTGTTTTGATTTCATAACACCCATAAGAAAACCGTTAGAATCTTATCTCTTTCCTCTTCACCCGTCATGGCAAGCTGTGAAATAATTCTCCGGTCGACGGATCCCTACCTCCTTAGTGTCAAAATTATAATTTAAAATCGAATTCTTTATTATGGAATGTCAATAAAACAGCTGTTGACAGTTTTTAAAACGTATTTATTCATCCTGAATAAAGAACAATGCGTGAGCAACGGTCCAATCAGATTTCACACAAAGACGAGCAAAAAAGTTGGTTACGTTGCCATGTCAATGTCGACGAGGAGCATTATTTGGTTTCACAGCAGTGTACCCTAATTATACCCGCTAATTTAACTTTTGGATGTCTCACGATTTTCGTTTATCGAGCAGCTCTGTACCTGCTAAATTGCTATACGAGATAGCATTATTTTATTAATGGTCTGGATGGCTTAAAATGATTGAAAACAAAAAGCATGAACGCAAGATTTTTCCATAGATTCGGTTTTGCCAAAAAGTATCAAATTACTGAGTTATATGTCATCAAGAAGAATATCATCTTTTGCTAATCTTCGCCGCCGCAAGTGTGCTAATCTATCATTAGTTTCTTTACCTTGAAGGAATGAAAGCGAGTTCTTTTTGTTAATGTTGATTGTGCATGACAAAAGAACTGCTTTAAAAAAAATTTCAAAGTGTTCAGCCGACCTCCTGAATCCAAGTAAGGAAGTTTAAGTCAAATGTCACATTCCTGCCTCGAAATAGATTTGTGTGTAAAAATTTCCCGCAAATTTGCAATTCTAATAATCATAATTTCTCACCATTTGTTTTGGCAGAACATCAGTAAAATTGCCCGCAAAAATACGTGGGAGGAAATTGTAAAACTCCTCGAGCCATCGTTGAATCAGTCTGACATTTTTTATTCACTCGCTATGGCTTCTGTGAGACTTTGACCGAGCTTGGAATATCGGTGCTTACCTGAGATGGAATCACTTAAGGAGAAATTAGGAGGTTTTGGTCTTCGAAGTGATTCGTGCACTTTTGTCCTAGAGTCTGAATTTCGTGTCAGTTACCTGGGATTCTGTATGAATACACGAGAAGGAGTCGAAGGAATCCGGGCTGCTGTGGAAGAAATTAAGAAAACTGCAAGCCATGAGCGTTGCAGAAATACAACTCAAACGAACTGCATCAAAATTAGCACAAAAGGACTTTGTTTGATGGAGCGAAAACGAGAGAAAGATATTCTATTGACATTTATTCCTCTGAGGAATATTTCCTATGGCTTTATCAATGAAAAAGACAACAATGTTTTTGCCTTTAATCATCATGTCTCGAAGAACCATGTTGAATGTCATGCAGTAGTGTGCGAAAGTGCGCTGAAGGCACGGGAAATTAACGAAGCGCTTTATGCGTCGTTTAGAACAGACCATTTCGAGACTCTTCGCAAGGAAAGGGAAAAAATGAGAGAATGTTTACAATCAGATGCGATTCGTGAACTCAAAGACCGAAAACCAAACATGAACTAACTACGACTACAAGGCTGGTCTTTTGCGAAATTAATTTCAGAAGACATTTTATCTATTTTTAAACTGCTTAGATGTTTTATTTCTAAACAAAGTACACACCGTCAGTTAACACATTGTTATAAAATCAAGCGGCGGAAAACAAGTTTTTTAATTGTTCTGAAACAACATTAAACATAAGATATTTCGTGTATTAGTTGCAGTTTTTGTAGTTTAAGTTATATTTTGGCGGAAGACAGTTTCTGAGTGATAATTTTGCACCAGACAAGCACTTAAAAACTGCTTTTAGACAATTCATTATTGTTAGAATATGTCTGATTCAATTAGGACGGCCAAATGATGTGTGCAAATGACTTCCAAACAGTGCATGTGAATTTAGCTAATCAATCGCTCTGACGAAGGGCTAACGCTCGAAACTTCAGCTTTTTTACTCTTTACGATAGCTAATTTACGTTTTCAACCCAGTTGTTAACACTAAATTACCTGCTATACTCTCCCACCGACGCAGCACCACAGTTTCTTTAGAAACTTACCCCTTTAAAATCTTCTTTGCTAGGCATGCCATGTTCTCATCAGTTATCAAAACAACCATGGTTATTTCTCTCTTGCAATATAAATTTAAAGCATTCAAAATGTTGACTACATTTCCCGCTTTTGATAATTCGCAATTTCTTACCCTTATTTATAAAATTGCCTTTAACAACTGGAGTTAAAATTAGGAGTATGACAGCTGTACCTGTCGTGGATGACAAAATGACGGTTTTGCCTGCATCAATTTGTTTTGTATTACGATCAACCACAACATACCTCATAGATATTAACTTCCCGTCACATTCTTGCAGGTTTCAGCAATGTTCCTACGCGCATAGTGCTATTTTTAGAGGAACCCTGGAGGGATTCTTGCGCCCCGCGTCGCGAATACTCATAGAAATACTGCAGTTTCATTGGATGATATGTCATTGAATTGCAGGAGGCTTTTGCTAAACTAGGCTTGATTTTCGCTATCATGATAGGTCATGGTTTTTGTACTTCTAGGGGAGGGGTGGGAGGATCGCAGGCTCCTTTCCCGTATGGCTTTCACTTACTAACTTTTTAAAAACGGTAAGTTGTTAGCCTTTTAAATCAATTATCTTCGAAGCCGCTGACCCGTGTGTGCAGTAGTCACGGCTTCAACAACCGTAGAAATTCTGGTGGTTAGGATTTCTAAACAAAACCAGAACCAAAGAGGGCTGAGGAAATTAACCAAACAGAGCTCGAGAGAAAAACCCAGAAAGATACTGAGTCAAAGTGCAAGACGTCAAAGCATACAGATTTTGATACTAAGAAATTTTACAAAGTGAAGCAAATATCTTTCAAGCCCTCACGGACCAAGTTTGTTTCTTTAGCGACCTCATAAGAAATGCGGCTGAAAGAAGAAGACATAAGACATTTTTAACTCCAAGCCACTGAATTTTCGATTGCATAACGTGGCTTACTAGGAATACCACAAGAAAATCAATAAAAAAAATTATATTTCTTTCACAAAGATGGTTGCGCAACCTCTGAGATGGAGGTCCTATTAAAAACATCATACAAAGTTCCACGCGGGGGGCATTCGCGTTCAAAATAAGAGAACAACAAAAAAAAATTAAAATTAACAGTTTTCTTTTGTTAGCAAAGGGAAATTTTCGCTTCAGAATATTGTTTGCTTCTCGTGCGTTAATTAACTATGAACAATGCGAAAATAGTTTCTAAATGTGAGATACCAAACGAAAGACGACGAATTATCACCAGAAAGAGAACCAAATTTGATCAAAATTACATAAACGAATTTCAGGTCGGTAAAGAGAATTTTATTTTCATTTATGTCAATTAAATAGAAGAAGCCACCTCAGGCTGATATAGCATAAATGACTGACACGTCAAGCGACAAAATTTGCATTTCAATGAGGATTTGAATGGAACATTGAAACAGGTGGAATTTACGTGAATGCAGTAAACAGTCCAATAAGATAGTGAGTGGTGCAAGGCTCTGTAAGAAGCTAGCAAGTTCAAAATACAAAACAAAAATATTATATTTAAAAATTGAGGTTGAAAAGAAACCCATCTGTAACCTTCTGGTGTATTTCAGGGAAGCGCTTTGGTATCAAGTTTTTAAGAGATTTTTAGCCGTTGGACGCAGCAATGATCAAGGGAAAATCAGGGAAAGCGGATCTAACACTATCCACCCGCTTTCAGGTAAAATATCTTGGCTGTGGAAAAACAGAAGAACCCGGCGTCGCTGGGATAGAAAAAGCAGTACGCAAAATACAAGAACAAGTGAAAGACGATGACAAAAGCTGTCCGAAAATGTATTTAGAGATGGAAACTAACGGCGTAAAATTCACGGAGGTGAAAACTAAGTCCACAATGAACGAATCAAAGTTTATATCTCTTGATAACATTTCTTATTGCACTTTAAACAGACTTGACGCCACTATCTTTGCGTTTAATCACCACAAAGGTCCATCAGTAATCGAATGTCATGCGCTGGCCTGTGACAGCGAAGAGAGAGCAAAAGCTATTGGACTGGCTTTATATGCTGCTTTTCGAGAAGGACATTTTCAAAAGCTGCGTCGGGATAGACGAAAGTCCTTTGAGCAGAAGCGCTTTGAGAGGCGAACAAGTTTTGATAATTACGACTGCAAAACCTCTAGCAATACTACCGATGGAAAATCTTCTTTAAATGTTGCAAAAGATTCTCCGAATGAGGACAATTCAACCAACGATGTTGGCCATTTTGAGCCATGTCGAGGCAATTTAGAGGTAGATATTCATAGCAATTACGAGGAACAAGATCTTGAATTGGATAAAATTATTGAGGATCTTCTGTCGACAGTGGAATTAGAAAGGGCAAAAATTGAACAAGATTCTGTTTGAGCCAACATGGCATCATATTGTTTCTACAGTAATATGGTATCGCGGGAAATTATATTTTGTAAGTAACATTGTAACAGCGTTTTTTTTTCAACAACGAATAAGTGTAATTTTAATTTTCAATAAGGTTTTTCGGTAAGTATGGTCCACTACTAAGCGAAAATTAAGAATCTTCTTAAATGAATACACCTCTAACGATCATTTCCGAGAAGGAAATTTGTTTTTAATCTTAAATTAAGACGTGGATAAAAAGTGGTCTAAAAAGTGACACGCAAACTTCCTTTGTGTTTGAGACGGAATGTTTTGTTCATGCTAGACAATATAAATAGATTGCTGAGTCAACTGACAGCATGGGTTACTTCAGACGTCAACACCTGAAAATTATTTCATTTAAAGCTGGTCTCTAAGGTATAGCCGGTTGATATTTTCGTTTCAAAATTTCTTGACTAGTCTACTCTGAGACGAAATGTTTTGACAATGACATTCAATTTTTTAAAAATATTTTTATGTAATTGTTGGCCTCGAAGCTTTTGAGTAATGCGGTCATATCAGTCAGCTGTCATTTCAATGACTTTTGTGATATTTCGTGCGCATCAGACATACAAGAACCTCGTTGTGATTGTAACGGCAAAACCAATCCAACGCCTGGCTCTATCTGCTTTATCAGCTCTTAACCTTTCATATGGTTGATTCATTCGTGATTACTCAATGTTTATCCGTATCGATTCGTGACGCGAGATGTTCCAGAAGCAACGTAACACGCGACCTTTCAAGTGCAAGATCACGGCACTTGAAAACTTTGTCATTCGGTGATCGTTTCCTACGGCGAATATAAAATATGAAATAATAAGTTATAATACGTAATAAGTCACTCCAAGTTGAAATCTGTTAATAAGTTTTATGTAGAATTAGTACTGGTTTTTGCGCGACTCTGTGATTTAAGTATGAAACTTTCTTTCCCTTTTTCGAAACTTTCCCAAACAGACTTAGAGATGCATGATCGGAACGATAGCCTCGATATTTCTTGGCGCCATATCAACCAAACTTGCTTTGCAGTTTGCCTCGTCATTGTGAAACAGTAATTATATCAATCGGAGTAATTACTGCTCATTATCATCGGAAGTTACACCCCGATTCGTTCCTTCCTGAAGGAAATGAAGGGTGATTTATCAAAAAGTGCGTTGTCTTTCAATATACGTTCTAACGTCCTTTAGTGAATTTCGCTCAGGGCAAGCCGTTTACGGTCTCTCCCCACCCCACCCTCATGCCTTTTGTTTTGACACTCTTAACGGCGCGTGTTATGTAATTCGTTTATCACTTTAGCACCTGCTACTCATTTCCTCGTAAATTAGTTATAAGAACTTGGTTTCGGATCGAGATAATAACTTCTACCTGATAAGAGTGAGTATTCTCGTTACCTGTTCGGTGGATAATGTTAGATATTTTAGGGAGAGGTTACATGTTTATTACGTCTACGAGTTAAAAGGTGAAACGACGAAAAAAAAAAACCCGAAAACGGAGGGCTATACACCACATAAACACCGTGTGAAAAAGTGATTGTTTACGTTGTTATGGATTAACCTGATTGGCCAAAATGGCCCACAGTATGGGAGCTTTTCTTAAGTTCATCGGCAGGTCGTAAACAAAGTTTGGCGTATAACTAATTTTCCGGTTATCAATTATCGTGTCTGGTAAATTTGTAACCTTCATCTTCATAAAATAAGGATTTCGACAATTCCCTTTTTTTGAATGTAACGTTTACACTTGACGTTTTCAATTATTTTAACTCTTGGGGTAGTTAAATGTGTATGCTTCGAATCAAACTACTTTACCGCCGCCTAAGAGGAAAATAGCCTGGGATCCAGATCTCCCACAGTTCCACCTGCCGATCAGTGGAATACATGAATTAATCTCATAAGCATGTCGTTTTGAGAATGAAGTTCCCCACACGACACTCGAAAGACCAAAGCTGCGTTTTCTCGCCTTTTCTAGCTTGAGCTTATTTGGTGGATAGTGTCCGCCTGAATTATGTTTGACCACATCAGTAGATTCTATGCAGTTACAAAATCATTTAATTCTGATTTGTAAACCGGGGTTTTTTAATTGTTCAAATTAACTGTCATTTCGAAGTAGTCCCAGAAATTACAATGTTAATCTTAGATTTTGTCATTTGGTGTTTTTCACATTCTAGCGGGAATTCAAAAGTTGCGTTCAACGATTAGTACGCAAAAAATCTCACGGCTTTGAAAAAAATCATTAAATCAGGCAGTGAAAACACTAAAATTTTTGTCAATATCTCGTGTGTACCATGTGTAGAAATTCCAGATCTACCTTTTTTGTGCAAAGGATCTTGAAAGCCGAATCTATAGGGAGAACTTCACAGGTAACAAATCCATTGGTTCCGGTATTGTTATTTGATAATGTCACTGAGAAACAACGAGTCACAGAGTTCTTTCTAGATCCCTACCCCCTCCCACCAGGTGCTGGGGCGGCCACGTGCTTGGTACGTGACGTCACGGCAGTGCGGTTACTCAGCCGGCTGTCGTCGACTGACATCTCGATCTGAACAGAAAAAAGTTGAAGAGCAAAATCCTTCAATTATTGTTCGCGTTTTTGCCGAGTTTTACCAACCATTTCAAATATTTCATTCGAAAGCTTAAAACTACTGTCTATTCCGTTATGAGTCATGTGGCCCCAGCTAACTTTCAAGCTCTAGACCAGCGGGTAAGTTGAAGATTTTAAATCGGAAGATATGAAATTGTGGTTTTTGAGACAAAGGCACATGGAAAATGCAAAATGACGCCTTCCTTTTTCGAACAGTTTCTCCGTCATTCGTCTAGAAAATAAACAATTTATTTGCTATTTCTTGTGTTAAGCACAGATGAAGTTTTTAAAGTGATTTTTGTGTTGTTGTTTCCTTGTAGTTCGCTGGTCTGGACTTGAATCAGGGCGCCGTTAACCCTCACGGCGTCGATCCTAAGTCTCAACAAGGTAACTTGAAAAAGTACGATTTTAATCCGTTGCGTAAGATTGTGCAAATTTCCATTTCGGTAAAGTGGGAAATGAAGAAAACGAAAGAATGAAACGTGGTAAACGCTTTTGGCCGTTCAATACGGGTAAATCGCCGGATTGGTATCATATAATTCACAGGCTGAAGTAAAAATCTCTTTGTCGCTCTGGTAGCCGGCTTGGATTACATCTAATGATGTTTTTTCCACACCGCGTTCTTTATATTTTAATGAAGATTGTCTTTGATTCTTCTTTGCTATTTGGTAAAATAGTTCAATCTTTTGAATTTGAATTACTTCTGTGTCTTGAAATAACGTTTATTTGCCTAATAAATTGAAATGAGAGATATTTGCTCCCATAGCGAAAATCTATGATGTAAGTCTCTTTTTTTTGCGGGTTAAAATCAGGCCTTGAAAAGGCTCAGGAAAACGTTTCATTGAAATTCACCAGTGCCAGGAGTAAACTCTCACCATTAAAAGTCATTGTTAGTTGAAATGTGAGAGTTTTTGGCAAAAAAACTTTCTGGATATGATAATTATACTTACGTTTTATAAAAAAAAACCATTATTTTAGTAATAACAGTAATGGAGTCATTTTCTGAAGCTTAGAGGGTCATGTTGTCTAAACATTAGTTGATGAAGTTCTCGAAATCCCTCTGAAACTCTGAATAGTTTCCCAAAGTATATTCAGTTACCAATGAAATAGAGACATTGGTGAGCAAATTCTTAGGATTTTTTGGAGATATTTAGATAAGATATTTTAACCCACAGAGAATATCTCTCAGACATGGCAGACTAGCAATTATGTGATTAATGTGATTAATACTTTTGATCAGATTTGGAAACAAAGCAAAATGTGGTAAATTAAATGTACCATACCAAAGTTAATTGAGTTGCCATGCTTTATTTTGACCAGCCCAATGTATGATTAATGTTTCAGAACGATACGTGCCTCCTCACCTTCGCAGCAGACCTGGTCCTCCTCCTCCTCATGGCAGAGGGGGGTACCATGATCATGGATACAACCAGCAAAGGGACTTTCAACACAGGGAACCCTACAGAGGTTTGTTCGGTCATACATCATTTGAGACTATAAGTTTCCGCACACAGCTGAGTGATGGGAGTAATTTGAACCAAACAATTGCATCTTGCAAAGGGAATCATTTCAAAATCTAAGTTGTGTGGTGAAGAGGATATGGACATGTCAGAAGAGTATTTCTGTGACTCTTCAGATGATAACAAGGCTTGGCAAAAAGTTTGATTCATTAATTTTCTTTGACTGGGATATATAATATATTGTATCTTATTATCTGTCAGATGGATTTTACCAACAGCAGCCAAACTTTTATGGTGGATATCCTCCACGGGGAGGTGGACGCCCATACTATGGGGGAGGTCAGTATTATGGTGGAGGCCGTGGAGGGGGAAACAGCTGGAGAGAAAGGGGTGACAACCGAGGACCTCCTCCCACAAGAGGAAGTGGCAATGGTGAGCTATTGTAATATACAAACAAACATGTCAGCACTAGGTGATTTTTCTGTTGTGTTCTGCTTTAGTTTCACGTTAATTGGAAGTATATTTTTCTCATCAGACTATAACAGAGTCACTCAGCCACCACCAGAAGATTGGTCTAAACTTTTGCCGAAGAATGACCGCATTGAAAGGTAATCACTGTTGGAGAAGCTGAACATTTTCTCTGTGAACGCTCGATAGTAATCTGTCTTACTGTTGGTCATACATCTCTCGTAATGTTAGTTTTCTTAGCAGGATTTTTTCCTGTAGATGATCCATTCTCCAAATAGTAAGAGTCCTGGATTATTCAGGGAACAATCATTTCCATTTTAGAAGGATTCTACAACACTTTTAAAAAGCGTGATATTAGTATGGGCATAATTGATAATGGTTGTTAATATATTTTGTTTCTTAGGGAGCTTTTCAACAAGCACAACACTGGAATAAATTTTGACAAGTATGAAGATATCCCTGTGGAAGCCACTGGACAGGATGTCCCTAAAAACATTGAGTCGGTAGGCTGTCAACTAATTAAAATCAAGAGTCTTGTTTTGAAATTAGTTCAGTTTGGGACATCTAGGGTGCGTTTCTTTAAAAAAATCCAAGATTGGATTCTTAATCCGAGATCATGCGGATTCGTTATTTTTAAAGACACGAAAAATCCGAAAATGGATTTTTTTTTCAATTAGCCGTAACGACCCCAGCATGCAGTTCGCGTGTTTTGGGGGGAGTTTTCAAAATGGCGGAAAGTTTTGGTTTGATGTTTGAACTGTTCGAAGAAGTCCTTGCCGATGACCTTGAACAACAACAGGTTCTTTTAGGAGCCGATGACGAAGCAGTTTTATTCCTTTTGGCGGCCGGACAGCTCGTCCGAAAAGAACACGTTTGCACAAAGAATTTTTACGAAATAACCGTACCTAGTTACATACCGGAGGACTTCCGAAGTCACTTCCGCATGTCACGGCATACAGTTACAGTTCTCGAACATTTGCTTTCGGTCCACGGCGACTTACCTCAATACACCGGCGATAGAGGAAGACCACCGGTCGAGTTAAGAAAGCAAATCCTTATTACGCTGTGGATTCTTGGGAATCCAGAATGTTTACGCTCTGTTGCCGATCGATTTGATGTTTGCAGGGCAACTGCGTACAGAGTCTACAGACGAGTTTGCAAAGCAATAGTGAGGAACTTAATGGATGAGTTTATCAAGTTTCCAACTGGTCTAAAAGCCCAAGCGGTGATGGAGGCCTTTGAAGAGAAAAAGGGTTTTCCGGGTGTTTTGGGGGCTATTGATGGCACCCACATACCAATCAAAGCACCACATAACAATCATGAACAATACATAAATCGCAAAGGTTTCTTTTCCGTCCAACTACAAGTCATTTGTGACCCGGATTTATTCATAACCGATGTTTTCTGTGGTTACCCTGGTTCAGTACACGATGCTCGCGTGTTTCGTAATTCTCCGATCTGCCGAGAAGTTGAAGTGAACCCAGACAATTATTTTCCTGGCAACTCCCACATTTTGGGAGACGCAGCATATCCCTTGAAGAGGTGGCTGTTGACCCCATTTCGAGACAATGGACGTTTGACTGCTCAACAAAGACGTTACAATACTGCCCACAGTTCCACCAGAATGGTGGTTGAGAGGTCCATAGGGCTTTTTAAGAACAGGTTTAGGAAGCTAAAAACAATGATGGATGTTGACAAAATTGAGGACATACCGGAAATTATTGTATCCTCTTGCATCTTACACAACATTTGCATTATTGAAGATGACATCGATGATTTTTTAGATGACTCTAATGATGATGATGACAATGATGACAATGATGATGACATCTTTCCACCAGGTGTAGGAGCAGTTGATAAGAGAAACATGATAATGAGACTGATCCCATAAACCTAGCATTTATAAGTGGTTTATGTATTGATACCTTTTGTACTGTGGTGTTTTCATGAACACTTCTTTCATAGGTGGTGTATGTCATTCATAAAGTTTATACTGTATAATAGTCTTTTTGCTATAAATATCAATATTTTATTTGTTTTTAAAAGTATATAAGAAAATAGTAGAGCCATGTACATGGATCACTTTATACTACCTGAAACATTTATGGTGTTGCTTGAAATGTAAACTTTCAACACAAATGTAACAGCCTAATACTCTGACAGTCCAGGTTGCTTGTGTCACGCACAGAAAGGAGGAAGTGCGTGACACAAGTGATCTGAAGCATCTGAGAATCAGGCTAAAAAAAGTAAAGGATATAAATAATATCAAAACCAGTTTAGTTAGGCCCTCTCACCTAATGTTGCTGTTGTAGTTCCTTGTATGTATGTGATAAAAAAAAACATACAACTTGCAATAATACTGTTAACATGTATGATATAATAAACTTTTAGATAACTCAATACTGACAACAAACTCAGGTTTACTGTATCTATGTTCATGTTTGTGGTCAAATAATCCCATGTTCTGCAACACAATAAAAAATTATGGAATCAAGGTTACTCTTTGTTCAATGATTTTTCAAAAACATTCAAAAATCGGCCGATGAGTGCCATGCGTTCATTGTGCATATTTTCAAACTTTTTAATCTTTTCCTTTTCTTCCTCTTTCCTGTCTTGTGTAAATTCCTTAAAGAGCCCAACGAGGTCTTCTCTTTTCTTCCGCTCTGGTAACTTCTTTTTCTTTGCTTTTGTAACCACAGGCTCCTCTGTGTCACTACCTGTGGAACTCAATGTGGAACTGGAATTTTTAACACTCTTGACTGCATCTTTGCTCCGTTTACCATCAATGTTGCTGCACAATGTTTTTGGAGCGATGGCATCATCTTTCGAAAATATTTCGTGAAGTTCGTCATAGAAGTTGCATTTCTTTCGGTCATTTCCGCTGACTTTGTTGTGATCAACACAAGCAACATAACTTCTCTTCAGATTTTTCAATTTCGTCTCACACGCCTTGGCATTAAAGAACACTCCGTTCTTCTTTAATTCTTCGCTGATTTCTTCCCACAGGGACTTGTTCTTTTTGTTTATATCTTTAAATCGTTCTCTGCGTTCGACATAGCAGGAAATTAACAACAGCACATCAGCTCTAGACCAGCGTACAAGAGCTCTCGATTCGCCTTCGGTGCCTTCATGCGACTGACTGAACGTGGCTGCAGCTGTTTCCAAAGAAGAAAAACTTGGACCAGGCTGAGGTGATACTGATCTGACTGTTTCATGGCTGAACTGTGATGCCTGCGGTGGTGGAAACATGAACTGAGGAAGATAAGGTTGAATGCCCGGTTGAACATGGCTTTTGTTCCACTGATATTCTGGATATTCACCTGCAGATAAACTGTGCGTCCAATATTGTCCTGTAGATAGAAATAAAAGATGCCAAGACACATCAAACATCCGGAAAATTTATAAAAATACGTACAGGACGGAAAATTTCGGTGAAACTACACAAAAAACTCACCTTGTTTATTCGCCATGGCCGGCAGCAGCTAATATTTACAACAAAATGGCAGGAATGTGGCGGATTTTAAGAAGACGACCGCTTGCCAAACGTACTGCTTTTTGTATCCGTGCAATAAAGAAACGCACGGATCATGAATCCTAAAAATCCGGATTTAGATTTGATCTAATGAATCCACTCGGAGTGTGGATTCTATAGATTCAAAATCCATTTTCGGATTTTATTAAAGAAACGCAAAATCCGTTTTTGGATTCAAGAATCCGGATTTGGATTTTTTTAAAGAAACGCACCCCTAGTTAATAATGACAATTAAACTGGACATATCTCAACCATTGTTTATAGTAGACCAAAGTGACTAGATTGTTCTCATAAATAGTGGTGAACATGGTGAAGATTGCTTTACACACGAGTATTTGTTGACAGTCTCACATTGCTAAAGGACAATAAAATTTTTTTGTTGTAATTGTGTACAAATGTATCACATGATGGTAACAGAGTTCTGTTTTTTGTAGTTTTCTGACTGTGAACTAGGGGAAATCTTGTGCAACAATGTTGAGGTATGATGTACTTGTCTGTTAATTTGTTCATATTTGTATCTCTACTGTAGCAGCCTCTGTAGGTTTTGACTTAAGTCTTCTTAAGGTTAAATACATTTTAAGTCCACCATCAAGTGAAACTCTACTAACGGAAGATATTTTATTTTTTTTTATTTACTCTTTATTTGTAGCTGGCTAATTACTCCAAGCCCACTCCAGTTCAAAAGTATGCCATACCTATTGTGAAGAAGAAGAGGGACTTGATGGCATGTGCCCAGACTGGTAAGATTGATACAACTTGAAACAGCTACTATGGCGATACCGTGAAAAACTGTAATTAGATAGATGGAACAGCCCTTTTGATAGGAACTGTTCACCATTAGTGGCAAAGGACATACATGTGAATTTCATGTAGTGCTAACAAAAAAAAAATAGATGACTTGAACTACTTCTATTTCAGGTTCTGGGAAGACTGCTGCCTTCCTGATTCCCATTCTCAGCAGGATTTTTGAGGAAGGTCCTCCTCCCCTACCTGATGTAAGCAAGAGATGTGGTTCTATGTACCTCCTTTTTTGTGGTTGTATATATATATATATTTTTTTTTTTTTGTCCAATTTTTATATGGGAAGTTGTATTACCTTTTAGTTACTTCTCCGTAAATGAAATATGAAATTAAAATGAAAATTTTTGTGGCATTTCTTAGGCTCGGCATCAGGGTCGCCGAAAGCAGTTCCCTCACTGCCTGGTTCTAGCACCAACCAGGGAATTGGCTTGTCAAATCTTTGAGGAATCCAGGAAGGTAATGAAAGTAACACCTTTTAACATTGTTATTTATTTTGCATTGCCAAGGCTGATTATGTTTTCCAATAACCCAGTGGCCTCCTGATGGGAGAAAACAGAGAAAACAGAGAGAAGCTGTTAGTCTCTAATGACTTTACAAACAATGCTTATGTTAGGTGGTCCTTCCTAAGAACATGTGTCTCTTGTCAGTTTTCTTACAGGTCATATGTGCGTCCCTGTGTGGTTTATGGTGGAGCTGACATTGGTGGCCAACTGAAGGAGCTGGATCGTGGCTGCCATCTTCTTGTGGCCACACCTGGTCGTCTTGTTGACATGTTGGACAGGGGACGAGTGGGGCTGGACTCTTGCAAGTCAGTAAAGACATCTGTTATGTCTATAGTTTTCTTTTTTGCTCTAGAATTACTCTGCATTTCAATATCTGACCTTTTTGTGGTTTTTTTTTGAAAGACTAACATGACTTCTAGCCAAATAATAACACTAGCATAAAGAATGTGTATTGTTTGGAAGAATAACAAAATTCCAAAACAAATTTGAATCTATATGAATTGAAATCAGGATAAAGATTTGATCATTTTATCTCAAGGCCAAGTGGAAAGGTTTTTGATCTTTTTTTGAAAGTATTTGGTTGCTTACCAGGTTCCTTGTTCTGGACGAGGCTGATCGTATGTTGGACATGGGATTTGAGCCTCAAATCCGACGCATTGTTGATCAGGACACCATGCCTAAAGCTGGTGAACGACAGACACTTATGTTCAGTGCCACTTTCCCTAAGGAAATCCAGGTAAGAACTTGCAATTGTAACGTAACTACAGAGGAGTTCTTCTTTTAATTCCAAATAAGATCTCTTCATATCTTTTTGTGGCTCATGGTTTTCTTTAAAATCATCTTACCTTTTTTTGTAGATGCTGGCTAGAGATTTCCTGGTGAATTACATCTTCTTGGCTGTGGGACGTGTGGGCTCCACAAGTGAGAACATCACACAAAAAACAGTGTGGGTTGATGAATACGACAAGAGGTCATTCTTATTGGATCTGCTGAATGCTTCAGGTTTGTTGTGATATTGTTGTGTCAATAACAAAAAATATTAAAGTATCAAATATTAAGGAAAAGTCAGAGAAGTTCTGAAAGTTTCCCTCTGTTTTTAATCTCTTCCAGGTCCAAAGTCTCTGACATTGGTATTTGTGGAAACCAAAAAAGGAGCTGATGCTTTGGATGATTTTCTGCACGGTGAAGGCTGGTATGCAACCTCCATTCATGGTGATCGCTCTCAGCGGGAGCGAGAGGCAGCTTTGGGGTCATTTAAGTCTGGCCGCACACCAATCTTGGTAGCTACAGCTGTAAGTACACTAACACTGTTTTCTGATAAATGAGACAGTTTTTATTCCAAAATATCTGGAAGCTTGGGTGACTAATTATTTTGTGTTTTAGGTTGCTGCTCGTGGCTTGGATATTCCAAATGTGCGCCATGTGATCAACTTTGACATGCCAACTGATATAGAGGAGTATGTCCATCGCATTGGACGCACAGGCCGTGTGGGACACACTGGTGAGGTTACTTAGATTTTCTGGACATAATTCCACTTGTAAACAAAACAAATTTCCTTTCTTTAGTTATTGTTTTGGAAGTCATCTTTTATGGTTTTAAAGAATTCTCTGGCTGTTACAAAGAATTCTAGATAAATTTGATTGCCTGAGGCTGGGAAAGGAATTTTTCTCCCTGCTTGCAGTTGTATATGATGCAGCATGGTGATCAGCATCACAACATGCACAATTTAATAGATTCATTTTAATTGCAAGTGCTGAGAAACACTGACAACAAATTATTGAAATTGAGGTTCAGTAGCTTAACAGCAAAACGTAAACAAATCTCTTGTTCAGAGCTAATTATCCTTCATGTGTGTTTGTAGGCTTAGCCACTTCATTTTTCAATGAGAAGAATCGGAATGTGGCCAAGGATTTGGTTGAGCTGTTGAGTGAAAGCAGGCAAGAGGTGCCAAGCTGGCTGGAGTCTATTGCCTTTGAGAGCCATCAGAATTCAGGCAGGAGCCGTGGAAGGAGGTATAACATACATCTTAGTTTATCCATTTGAATATAACAGAAGTGTCTCAAATTTTGAGCTGTTTTTTTTACCTTTAATTTTCTTTGTGCCCAAAATGTTGATCTTCAGATTGGCTTATCTGGGTTTCATTGTGAGCCAATTTTGCCCCAATGCTTTTTAGGCCAATCAGTGATGTGAATATGGTAGTGGTATAGTAATATATAGGGTTTACCTGCGCAAACTATTTCCTTTATGAATTTCTATACACCTAGTCACAGTTTTACAGAAGAAGATGAGCTACAATTACTTGGAGTAGCTGGCCTTGCCATATGTGTTAACAGATCTCAATAGCGTCTTCGAGTGTTCGGCCAAATGTCCCATAAGAGTGGTTTTTTCGTTGTGTGAATGATTTAATTTAGTTTGATCTGTTGGCCCTTTTTTTTTTTTTTAATCTTTGGTGATCTACCTGGAACAAAGAAAAATTCATTTGTACTAATCAAACTACTCTGTACACTAGGTTAAAATCATTTTGATTTGAAATTCATTTGAAGCTATAACATGAAGAGTGATGAAGCAATCCAAACATTTTGGGCAGTAATAGCAATTTACATTCAATGACCTCTTTCCTTTTTTTTTTGTTTTTTTCAACAGCAGGCACTCAGCTGGTGGCTTTGGGTCCCGTGACTACAGGCAGCAGCCACATCACCGTGGGGGTGGGGGTGGTGGAGCCCACTATGGTTATGGGGGAGGAGCAGGGGGCTACTGGAATCCAGGCCGTTATTCTGGTGGCAATGCTTCCCAGGATTGGTGGAACTAGCTGGTGCAAGGTTCTCACTACAAGTTGTTGTTTTTTCTTTATTTGTTGTTACAGGAATTTACCGCATTTGTTTTGCATTCGATGAAATAAGTTAAATTTGGGACTGTTGCATTGGCAATATCTGGCATCAAATAAAGCATCTTTGAGTGATTGGTGGAATGTTGTTGAGGAAGACTGGTGACGGTTTTCAGTCGCAGTGGCTTACTGTGTGGATCAGCACTGTTACAGGTCAGGTAACTGAGGAAGGCCTCTGGCTGCGAGGTCAGAGCACATGGAAAAATGCAGTGTTATTCGATGTTGAACTCTCAACTGTTCATGATTTTTAAGAAACTCTTTAAGGAGCACCATGGAGAAAGTCAGTTGGCTTGTTCAGTTTGTTCAAACTGCTGCTTACAAACATGCCATTTATCTCCTGTTGTTGTGGTTGTTGTTTTCCGAGTAGGGTCAAAAATTGCCTGTTCAAGTTGTTGAAATGTCAACTTCAAGTGAAGCAGATAGAAGAGGCAAGTTATGGAACACAACAATCTGAGTATTTATATATCTTTGGCGACGTTATGAAAGTTATGTTTAAGGTCATTGTACCAACAGTGACACGTATATGTGATAGCCATCTACTTGTAGTTTATATGAACCAAGAGATCTTCTTGGGGCCACGTGTGAAGGCAAGTAAGAGCCTAAGTTTTGTGAGGGCCCATATTGATAGTGTTAACTGGGCCTTTGCATAAAGGTCCACATTTGGTCTTGGTTCCTTTCAGAAATTTTTTTTTTTTTCTATTTTCCTGATCAGTGGAAAAAAGAAATTCTCTGCACCATTTATAATAGATTTCTTACAGTTACAGCCCTAGAAAACAATTTTCTAGATGATTATCAGAATTAGCTTATGAAGTGTTTCCCAGTAAAAGTAAATATAGTTGAATTAGTAGCCCATGTGTAACAATACCCTCCCCCTAAGGAGGAACATTTCTCCTAGGGGGGGGAGTGTATGGCTACACGTAGGCTATTAAATTAGTTGTAATTACATGAAACAAAGTGTACTCCATAATTTAAGATACATCCTAATTAACATAACAGGAATATTTTAATATGAGTACATATGTACCTACTTACAATACAGTTTGGTTAATTGTACAAATCAGTTCTTTTTCCAGGGTTTCAAATGCACTGAAAAATGCTTCATCAGAAAATCTCTTGTATTTATAGGAGACCATGGCCCTTGTCACAAATTTCTGAATTTATACCAAAAGAAATTGTAATATAACTTTTAGAATTAGGTTGTTAGTAACTTGCCAAAAAAAACCGTAGCTAATTTAAAAAAAAAATTGACAAGAACACTTTGTGAACATCAAGAGAACTGTTTGCAATGTAATAAGTGTTAAGTAGGCACTATTTTCTTTGGCTAAAGAAAGAAATGGATAGTTTTTATTGTAAATTTTGAGTTCCACATTGTGTATAAGGGCCATAACCAAACACATTTTAGTCATACTGAGATATTTTGTAATACTACAGTTGTCCACCGACAAATTGTTTTGTAATATTGCAATCTTGTGCTGAACTAGGAAAACTTATGTCGCCAAAATATTTAAGAATCTCATAGTAAGTATCAGGAGAGAAATGTTCCTGTTTTGAAAAAAAAATCAGTAATTCTTAAACAAAAGTAGTTGCAAAAGATATTTTATTTACAAAAATCTTACATGGTGTTAACAGTACAGTGATAATTTATAACGATCTAAATGCCTTATCATGCAAAGAAAGTGAGCAATTTTCTGTTATTCATGAAGTCCAAGTGAAATAAGTGTTGTGTCGAAAAGAGACGACAAGCATCATGTAGTCCAGGAATACATGGAATTGAACGAGTAAATCACTGTATAAGGAATAATCGCTTAAGTTGAAAAATCATCCTGCCTGAAACTTAGACTATATTGACATTTTATGAATATCATCTTGGATTAGGAATATTGCTGCTTGTGAAAATGTTGATACAAAGGCTGAAAACATGTAATTATTCTGATGATCTGAATTTTTGTTGCATTACAGTTACTATAACATGGGAAAAATTTATTTTCCTTGTCCTTTTGAAATTTTGAAGTACACTTGTCAGCAGCTAATAAACAACTTTGGGTTGGGGTACGATTGTAAATGCAATCATGCTTTGACGTAACTCAAGATTCTTAAACACGTTACTGTTAAGAGTATCTATGGTATTTATTTTCTTTAATGAACGGGAAGAGAACAGCTAAGGAAGTTACAAACCAGGCCACAGCAAGTAGCCTTATAATAACGTATTATTTACATAGACCTTAAAGAAATCTTAACGTAGCTATGTGATCGAAGCTAACTTTGTTCCAAAGCTGCTTGCGTGATGCTTATAAGAATTGCGTGACAGCGGGTTGTCACGTCAGCTACAACCTTCTGATAACCTTAGTATTAAATTTTAGGCTGCTTTGGAACAAAGTTAACTGAAATCTTATTAGTTAACCTTACAAATCTATAAAATGTGCTCATAGAAAGCATGGTGAGTCAAGACGTGCTGTCCATGCAGTTACTTAAAATCTTTATTTTAGAGTTTAAGAGTTGTTCCGTTTAAAAATTGGTTATTTCATGGGGAGAGTTAACTGCCAAGGCAGTCAAGTTATTTGTATTTGATGTCAGAAGCCAATAAATTATGACCATTATAGTGATGATAGGTTTCTACTGTTTCTTTTGTGGGAAAAGTGATGAAAAGTTCCCAAAGTTCCTTATGCAGTTAGCCCATATTAAGCAGACACTAGCTTAAGTGTCAAATTTATTACTCCCAAGATGTACCTGTAAATTGAACCTGCATTGAACAGATAACTACCTGGTGAACGCAGACACCAAAGATAAGATCATTTGTTCTTTGAAACCTGTGTTAATTAGACATATCACTGCGTGTGTGTGTGTGTTATTGAGTGTTATTGCCACGTAATAGAACTGCGCGTGAACAAGTTTAATTTTGGTTAATTTTGAGAAGAGAGTGATATGAATGATCACGACAATTTGTCTCGCTGACCCGCCCTATACAAGAGACGGTATTGGGGAGAACAACGGAGAGACAAATCCCTCAATAGTAGGAGCCAGAGGATTGAGGTGGGCTAGGGGGAGGGAAGGGACCTGATTGTAGGTTTGTCATCTCAAAGCAGACATGGAGAGGCGTGTCATCCTAGTCACGCCCACTTTTTTGCAGTTAGTAACACAGCTTTCGTGCAGCCGACTGAAATAGAATCTGTATTTCATGTTTTTTGTCTTAAAAGTCACGCTATCAGAATAAACTGTTCAAATAGTCGCCATGGCTTGACGGTGAAGGCATCTTTTCCTCCCCGTCCTCCTTTTTAAACCCTTGACCCCTAAGAGTGACTGGCGTCTATTATTTCTCCTCACAAAATCACCCCTGAATCACACGTTAAGGTCGCAAGAATAAAGGAAATGATCACCAACTAAATAAGCTCTCGATTGTTTAGACAAATGCTTCTTGTCAGCAACCTTGGAAATGTATGGTGAAAACCCTAGGAGATTATGCATACTGAAGTTAGAATATAAAGGTTTAAAAAGTGTTGTTTCCTTTCTAATCAGTTTGCAACCATTTCAAGAATTTACACTCCTCTGTTGACATAACCCCTTCCTTTCCGAGTTCTTCACCCCCCCCCCCCCCCACTCTCAGAAAGGCCCTTAACGTTTATCTCTACAGAATGACAAAACCCCCTCAGTCCCCCCAGAATGAGAACTGGTTAGTAATGAATTTCCGTTCAACAGCGCACATGTGCATTTAGTTAAATTCAGGTTCAAAGATGTAGCGAAAGCGCATTGGTCAGGTAACGCGTTGCTGTCAGCGGCCATCGACTCAGCGTGATATCACGTGATCCGTCCCAAGCTCCTCCCTCCACTTTGTTTTGAGTATGGCTCTAAATTATTTCCCATGAACAGAGCCCTATGGTTCCCCTGCGCTTGTGTATATTTTGGATGAGCTGCGAGGGTTGATTTGTTTTTTGAAAACACTCCAATGTAAATGTATGCGTATTGTGGAAATAGGAGAGTTTGTGTGGGCTGAGGTGTAGCGCAACACTCGTGATCGTTCTACGGATGTGACAAGCTTCCCGTGCGTGGCTTCGCGACTAGGTAGAGATTCAAATTCTTCAGTGAGCAGTGCGGTCGTGAATTCATCACTTTGGACTATCAACATGGCATACGGACTGGACGATATTGATTTGGCTGCGCTGAAGGTGAGTCAGATTTCGCTATATACCCTGACAATTCCTTTTTAGTGGACTGAATTCAAAGATGGTTTGCAATAGATCTCGCAATATTTTAAGAGCCTTAAGCCGGTGAACTCACAGGTTGATGAAGATATTGAACTCAGAAAAAATGTGTAATCCTAAGAGCTGTCAATACGTGGTCAGCTTTCGGCGGATGTATTTTTTAAAATGTAGTTTTTCGCGATGTACTCGAAAAAGCCGATGTCTAGACAATTCAAACGAGAAATCCCGGTGATTTTACCTACTGGGCTTTATCTGTTTCTTTATCGTGCCTGTAATTGATAACTAAGTACTGAGTATTGCCTTTGCAGGATCCAGCCGGAATATTCGATCTGGTCGAAGTTGTTGGAAATGGAACGTATGGGCAAGTACATAAGGTATTGCTAAGAGGATCTTAGATAAAATTGCTCGATCAGTTCGCGATGTGTAATAATTTCTAGCCCGGTAACTTGTTTTGCTCCAATACCTGTGCATTTCATTTTCCGTGTAAATTTTTCATGCGTTTGAAATAAAGAAAACGTTTCTTTTGTTCTGAAATGAATTGCGATCGCCTTGTCGCAGATTGCACGGGCTTAAAGCAGAATTAAAGAGGATTTTCATGCAAATACTCTCTTGACAATGTGATGGTTGATAATTTGCGAGCTCAACTATTTAGCTTAAAATCGATTACTGAAAAATATTTCTTACTCGAGGGATATCATTACGTGCACATTTAGCCAGTTTTTAAGACAACTCTTTGTTTTATAACAGCTTGATAACAAATGAACAGAAGAATTGACTTCTCTCTTGTTACACTTCTTATTTCGTCTTTGATCATATATTTGATAAATTATTGATGCTAAGTGGCAGATAAGAACTTCTGTTGCACGCAAAACACCATATACTGAGAGATCAATCAGGATTTAGGAGAGCTTAACGGAGTATGTGATGAAAGAACTTGTTGTTTTCACTCCTTCAGTTTCATTACCAACCATGTAGAATATATTTCACATTTCACCTCCTTCGTATTAAAAACAGATGTACATAGTTTGAAGTAGTTTTTGCTTACACCATACCGAAAATGTTTGCGCTAGACCCAAACAGAAAAATAACCTCTTGCCATCGTGTTTTCTTTATTAGTGAAACCTCTAAATTCCAAATTTAAACTATGCATCGAGTGGTTCTTTATTCTTTAGACTTATAAAAAACTGTGGGACCAAAACATGTTAGTGTTTGTTCTTTGTTCTTTTAAATTAACTCAATTGGAAACAATTTTAAAGATAATTGCTCATTATGGAATGTTGTGATTTCAATTTTACAGTAAGTAGATGATTGGTTCACTGACACGGCCAGAATTTCAACTGTCTGTTAAACAGGCAGTATTTTTACAAACCTCAAACACTAAACAGCGATCTTTTGAATATTTATTGTTCATATTAATGCTTTCTGTGACCTAAAACTTCAAGTGAAAGAGTTGTTTTAAAAGAAATTTCGTGACATCTCAGCATGTTTTGTTTTAACTTGTTTATGTTGCGCTAGAATTTGCAGTTATGATTTGGTTTTAAAGTGTGATACATATCTGAAGGATCGCTTGGTAGGAAATAACAGTGTTGATGACAAATCTGGGGTAGTGGTTTACTCAGTGGGATCCTCTGCTAATGGCACTGAGAGAACTCATGCACTCTGACGAAGGGCTAATGCTTGAAATGTCAGCTTTGAAAGCTTTTACCGTAGCCAATTTATGTTATCAACTCGGTTAATGATACCAAATTACCCTGTGAGAACTTGGTGTTGGAATGCAACCCTGTTCAAGTTTTATTGAAACAAGATAATGTGGTTTTATCAACCCCAGTTGATAATGTAACTTGATCACCGCAAAGAGTTTCTCAAGCTGACCTTTGAAGCTTTAGCCCTTTGTCAGAACTCAGTTGTTGAAGAGAGTAACATTTTGAAAATTATGATTAGCACAGGACAAACAAAACCACTTTCATCCCTCTGGTGATTATGACCATGGTCAACTCTGATTGAACTATCAGGAAAACTTGGGCTACTCTCAGTTATGTTTGGCACTTCCTTGCTGTTTTGTGAACTTCAGTAGTAAAATCATGGAAGATAAATTTGAATATTTCTTTCCTTAACAAATTCAGGGTCGTCACAAAAGAACTGGGCAACTTGCAGCCATTAAAATCATGGATGTTACAGAAGTAAGTATTTCCAACCATCTCTGTTGAAATCTTTTTATTGGAACATTGACATAACCCTGTGAAACATTGCTTGCATATTGAATAAATATTCAGTTTATGATAACTATGAATTTTTTTCAGGATGAAGAGGAAGAAATTAAGCTTGAAATAAATGTTCTTAGAAAGGTAGGTACACATACAGAAGTCAACCATCCACCTTGCAAAATTACCTGATGAATCCTTTTACACAAGGAGTAAAATTAAACTGCAACACAACCCTCTAGTTGGCACAATTTTTAGAAGAATTTGTCATTGCCTAAAATTTCCTATGGATCAACTTTTCAAAACATTGATAACCAGTTGTCATTTTGGTGCTAGACTTTTCCCAATCTTTGAAATTTACAGATAATTGACTATGCGATTTTTTTTTAGTGGGGATAAGATATCAATTTTGCGGCATGTTCTGACTAAATTGTGTGTGTGTATTCTTTAGTTTTCTCATCATCGGAACATAGCAACATACTATGGAGCATTTGTGAAGAAGGGTTTACCAGGACAGGAGGACCAGCTGTGGGTATGTTAATAATTACTGTTTGTGCACCTCTTTATGCTTATTTTAAATATAATGTGCTAAAGAACAACATTGGAAGTTGCTATGGCCTAGTTAAAAATTGAACCTTGGACTGAGAGGTCTGGGTACAATACCTGACAGGTCATTGTATTGTCTCTTTGGTGTAAAACACTTTCTTCCCACAGTGCCTCTCTCCACCCAGAAGTGTGAATGGATACCTCTAACCTGTTAGGGAAGTGTACATAAATGGTCAGGGGTGACCTACAGAGGACCACACTGTCCAGTTGAAATAGACAGACTGTCTCCTAGTTGCCTAGTGCTATAGAATTCAGGAATAGTTAACTGCAATTATTGAACTCATAGACTCTCAGCCTCACTTTCCCCACCCACAGACAACCTGTTCCGTGACTTAAATCTTATTAATTAATATCATTTAAGTAGAAGCTTTCCTGTTTGCCAGTTTTTAGTCGAAGTGGCATTCAAGGCCAATGTTAGATTGTTAGCTGAAGAGTTAGAAAATCCCCTATTTAATTCTTACTGGTGTGATTGTGTGTTCTAATACATTGTTTGTTTTTTGATCAGCTTGTAATGGAGTTTTGTGGTGCAGGATCCATAACGGACCTGGTTAAAGGTAAGTTTACAAGTAATATTCTACCAGTAAGGTTCACACTCTGGTGCAAATTAAACCAATGTATAGAGAGGTAAAGCTTGAATTATTCTTTAAATTTTATTTTTTTGCCTTTGTTTCTTAAAGCTTCAAGAGGAAAATCTTTGAAGGAAGAATGGATTTCATATATATGTCATGAAGTGTTGAATGTAAGTTCTCCAGTGCACTTGTTACTAGGCATTTGTGATGTTGCTCATGATACTTCATGTTTTCAGGTTTAAAACTTTCAGCTACACATGCTCTATGTCTGATGTAACTTTCTTTTTTAGGGAGTTAGTCACCTTCATCAAAACCATGTCATTCACAGAGACATAAAAGGACAGAATGTGTTACTAACAGACAGTGCTGAGGTGAAGTTAGGTAAGAACATGCCATCACTTGTAAAATGTGTGTTTTTTATTTCAATGGCTAGATTACTGCATTTACCAATTTGACGCTTACTATGAAGTCCAGAGAACTAAATGTTGTCATGTTTTTTGGCACCAATCAAGTGACTCAAATCAACCAATCATGGCTCAGCCATTTTAACTTGAAAGGTGCCGTTACATACACATGATGTCACTGTACTAAAAATGTAATATTAATTCACAAACTTTTATTATGTAGTTGATTTTGGAGTTAGTGCTCAATTGGACAGAACCATTGGAAGACGAAATACCTTCATTGGAACTCCTTACTGGTAAGAAAATCTGTTTGTGTTGTAAAACAAAAGAACTTTATAAAGTCATTTTTCCTTCTAAGGTATGCAATAAATCACTTATTTTATGCTCTACTTTGGATCTGTAGAAAATCATTTGATTATTATTAATTTTGAACGTGGACATCTCAAAGAGAAATTTAACCTATTATTTTTCATCCTTTGTGAACCTTTACAAAAAAGAATAATGTAAAGCACAAGTTATGAGACAAAAATGCAGATAAACATGATCATTTTGTTGTAGGATGGCTCCAGAAGTTATTGCTTGTGATGAGCAGCCAGATGCCACATACGACAACAGGGTATGGAATTTTAGAAAATCATTTCTTTGTAAATGGGTGAAAGGGTTAAAATGGCATTGGAACTGGTTTCTGTGAAATTGAATTTAGCAAAAAGTTAGCAACCTTGAATTGTGTTGATCAAAGAAAATCTTTTTCATATTTCAGTGTGATATGTGGTCAATAGGAATTACTGCAATTGAAATGGCTGAAACCCAACCACGTAAGAATTGTTTCCTCTTATCAACTGGAAATTTTAATTTTAAATCCTGCTTTGATTAGTGACTGATGAAAAGATTACAAGTTAACAAGAGAGAGCTTTCTCCCACAGCTTTATGTGACATGCATCCAATGAGAGCTTTATTTCTGATTCCACGGAGTGATCCTCCTCGACTGAAGTCAAAGAAGGCATGGTCCAAGAAATTCCATAATTTTGTCAACACATGCTTGATTAAAGATTACCAGCATAGACCAACAGCAGACCAGCTTTTACAGGTAAAGTTGTTTCTATCATTGTTGTTATTGGCTTTGACTCATCTACACTGAAGTTGCCATTGTTGTTGTCATCTTTATCATTATTATTATCATCAGCATCATTATCATCATATCTAAGAGATAGTAAATATGCATTGATTGGTTGAGCTTAATAATATTGATAACAGTAATAATAATAACATTAATTGACCTCTCACCCAAGCAGGGTTTTCAGTGCCAATACAAACAAATTGAAACAAACATTGTAAATAACCAACTGGCAGGAGACAGACCAGTTGGCTGTGTACAAAGCACAGCCAAGAAGTTGAACTTGGGGCAATTGCAAACAAATCTAGAGAGCAGCAAGATGTCCAGTAGTCCAGTGGTCGGTGCACTGGGCTCTGAGTTGGACAACCTGGATTCTAGTCCTGGTCGGGTCAAGGCGTTGTGCCCTTGAGACGTGCTGGAAAAAAAAATTGCAAGCTCCGCTTTTAGGCTTGGCTAAATCTATATATCATAATCCTAACCCTATGCATTCAAGGAGGAATATTGTAAAGAAATTGTGAAAATTTTGAGAGTATGAGAGGATCTAAAAATAAGTTGTCGATCTGTGAATTGAAACATATTGAAAGTTTTGCATTATCTTTTTGGTTCACTTCTGGACTGCTCAGGTGCCTTGCTTTATTCTGTAAAAGAAGAATTCAAGTTTATTTTTGATTTTAACTGCAGCATGAATTTATCCGTGATGCAAGATCTCATGAAAGGAAGATAAGAATTGAATTGAAGGATTTCATTGACAGGATGAAAAAGAAGAGAGGTAAGTGCGGTTGTTTGTGCTCTTTTAACTTGTGAACAGATACTAAACCATGGTTAGTCTTTTGGTGTTGTGTTTTGAAGTAACAGTATTTTCTGCTATTTCTTGCAGCACCACCTGATCATGAAGAAGAGTATCAGTATTCAGGAAGTGAGGAGGAAGATGAGCAGTTGTTAGCAGGAATGATTGCTGAGGAAATGGGGTGAGAACTTTATCATCAGGAAAGTTCATTCATGCTTCTTGCTAGAGTATTCCTTCACTCGGAGGGAAGTAGTGCCTGGTAACCAGTTTTAGGTTATGGAATAGTACGTCAGTAGCTGTGCACTGTAAATTAGGAGTCACAAAGTTCTGTTTTGAGTCTTGTCGAGATATTCTCTTTAGGGTACCATTTCATTTAAAAACTCAACTGATTCAATTGACACTTGTTTCTTTCTGACAGTATTGTAAATGTTCAGTCAACTTTGAGAAGAAATTTAACCCTCATGCAAGGAGGAACTTTTGGAAGAGGTGAGATTCTGGTAAATTAGAGGTATGCACTAACAAACATTGCAGTAGGACTTTACTATAAAAGGGAATTTACTATGTTAGAGACATCTCCAGAGTTCTGATAAAACCTGTCATTTTTGCATCTGAATGTCATACTAGAAGGTAAATTTGCCTATTACTGTTGTTTAAATCAATGTTCATTGCAAAATATATGTAGTGTACATCAGTTTAAATTTTCAGAGATATATAAAGTTTCTTGAATCATTAATGGTCTGAGTCACGCTTTTCAGGTAATAATTATCCACCGAGAAGGACAAGCAGTGGCAGCAGCCCAGTGAGTGATACATTTTCATTGCTTTCCTTCTTTTTTGGTTATTTAAAGAACAAAAAAAAGGGTGCTCTACAGAATTTTGTATTCTTTAAAAAGCGGGAAAACTTAAAATAATTATCAAGACCTTGAAAAAGTATGGAAACAACTTTAATTCATGTAAAAATGATTAGAAATTTTCAAGTTGATTCTGGGTTTTTCCACCATAAGGTAGTTGAATGTCACATGAAACACCTTGAGCAAAATGTTGAATCAGCATTGTCAGAAAGGTTCCACTTTTTAGGGCAAAATCTTTACAGCCACTCATCCTATTAGGCTATTTCATGTATCTCAATCTTGAGTCTGAAAATTGAAGATAAAGGTATGAAAAAGTCTTGAATTTTTAGCACTTAAGTTTTTTACAAATCCTGAAACAAGGCAGCTAGTCTCTTTGTCTCCTTCACAGCTACTGTTTGGACACAAGATGCTTTAGAGGGAAAGTGCTTGGTGTGTCAAGTGTAAATGATAGCTGTGAAAGTGAATACCACCCTCTTTGAGTTTACCAAGTTGTTTTCCTCTCCTTCCTGTTGCAGGAAATGAACCTGAACCATGGCGCACCTCAGCACATGGGTGCAACTGGTGGTTATGACAATGATGTGTTCCTGGACACCAGTGTTGACAGCTTCATGACTTTTCAAACAGATGACACCCTCACGGCATCCAGCCATTCACGACACCGGTGAGGCTTACCGCCCAACCTTTGCCAATAAGCTACACCTTAAGGTGGCATGTTGCATTCTTCTGACCCTTATTTTCTGTACTTTGTAGTAAGGGACTTAAAGCATTGTCTGCTTTTATTTATTGGATGCCAAGTAATTCAGGGCTATGTAAACATTTAGGTTGGATATCTGGTTGATAATATCAGACGCATAAAACGTTTTTATTTGCTAATCGTTTCAGAGTATCTTTGGATGAGCAGCAAGATGGTGAATCCACACTTAGACCTCAAAGAGAAGGTAGGTAGTGACAGCACATTTCTGTTTTGTAATTCTTGATGTAAAACATTCATTGATGACTTCTGCTAAGCTTATTAAAAATCAATCATATCAGTCTCTGTAAGAGACAACAGTCCATTTCAGGAATATCCTTGCCCCAGAAATCAAGTCTCATAAGTTATTTTTGGTCTTTGGTTGTGATTGAATTTTTCTTTCAAAACTAATTTCTCTTTCACAGCTCACCAAGAGGATTTGGATGGATATGATACAATGGTGGTAAAAGATGACGATGATGACTCGGTATTAAGCTTTGCTCTTTGTTTTATCGTTTGTTTTTTAGCTTTTACTGAGTTTTAATTACTTCAGTTAGCTGTTGGCAGTCGGCTTTGGAAAATGTGCCCTCTGTTATCAGAAGATGAAACCTTCTTTCGTTTTGACCTTATCTTCGTTACTCGGTGTTTCTTTTGTTTTCTTGTGCCTAGTTACTGATAAAAATTAATTAAGCAAACACTAAACTGTTTACGTTTTATGCAATAATAACGTCATAATATTTTTCTTCAGCAGTCAAGTGCCTCAACTGCTAGTATCGGTGAGGCAAGCAACCCCACCCGACCTCTGACGAACAATCTGCCAGACGTGCTACCAACACAACAGCAAGTAAAGGTATGAGGAGTGGCGTTATGCAATAAATATCACAGGTCTGCAATGTGTGCAGAGCAGGGTTCAGAGGGGAGAATGGTATAATTGAAATTTCATAAGTCATTGATAAATAATTTCTACAATCATTTTTGGAACTTTTGACTGAATTTTTTTTTAACTTTTTGGGGGATTTTACTGGTGAAATCTTGCTTCTCAAACATAGTTTTTCCTCCGCCGCGTTCGCCATCTTCTCCGGAACTAATGATATATTTTTTCTCAATTCAGAAGTCTCAGACTGAGCGCCATAAGTCATCAGATGAATCCATCGCCTCCTCCATTGTGCCCCAGGACCCTAGGAGAGACAGGAAATTCTCCAAACAACGAAGTTTTGGCTTCAGTCGTCAGTCCCAGGCTCCCTCTGAGGTGTCGGTGAACTTGACCCCTGACAGAACTTCAATCGCTAACTTGGACGATCTGGGAGTAAGTTGACTCGTTCGTTGTTCGCCAGAACAGGCTCTACTGTTTTTCCTGGTTATCTTGGGCGAGCGCAATGGACTGCAAGTGGCAGGCAAATAAAATCGTCAATTAAAATATTGTTATTTTCCTCTTGCGCACGCCTAGCGCGCGTGTGAAGAACCCGAGCCAGCCCACAGCTCGTGTTACTGACTCGCGTTCGCCTTCCCCGCGTGTAACTGACTCTTGCACGCCTCCGCGCGTGCAGCTGACTCACACACTCTTTACTTGCGTGTAATTGACCCGCGTTGCTAAAACGCCCCAGCTCGCTTGAAAAGGCAGAAAATAATTAGCGCTGGCTCTCTACTGTACATAAACGACGTAAATAACAGTTTGAAAAAACTTACAAATTTATTAATTCCTGTCTTCTGTTAGATGCCGCAGATAAGAAAGTACAAGTACAAATTCCGAACAGAAATCTTATGTGGAGCTCTGTGGGGTACTGAAGAATTTACAGACTTGTACTCAGTCTTGTGACTTACTATTTCTTTTTGTGGCCTTTTGATTTAATAAACATCTAATACATCTTCTTGTGCTACATTTTCAGGAGTCAACCTTCTTGTTGGAACAGAAAGTGGATTATTTTTACTGGATCGGAGTGGTTATGGCAAAGGTGGATGATAATTTTGTGTGTACTTTAATCCTCGCCAATTTTTTCGATCTTCGTTGTATTAGTATTTTTGCTGTTTGTCGTCATTTTGTGTGTGTGTGTGTGTGTGTTTGTCTGTTCTTGTTCCTTGAATTTAGAACTAACCCAAGTTGTGGCGTTCTTTTTCAGTTTTTCAATTGATATCCAGACGCAGATTCCAACAGATAGATGTACTTGAGGGGATAAACGTTCTTATTTCCATCAGTGGTAGGTTTTTTTTTCCACTATCCTCCTCATCTCGTTCTTTAAAGCCTTTAATCCCTAAGAGTGACTAGCATCTAATTTCTCCTTACAATGTCACCACTGAATCACACATTAATGTCATGAGAATAAAGGATATGATCACTAACTAAAGAAACTTTTGATTGTAAGACAAATTCTCCTTGTCAGCACCTTAGTAAATGTACAGAGAACAGTATGGAGAATATGCATACTGATGTTGGGGTGTAAAGGGTTCATTTGAACCGTTTTGTTCATCGATTAGTTTTCAAGCACATTGAGATCCTGTTGAGCCCAAGTTTGAACTAAGTTTCCATTTCTCAATCTTTAAAAATTTTATCTGTTTTCTCCTTTCTAGGAAAACAAAACAAACTCCGTGTGTATTATCTGTCATGGCTGAAAGCGAAGATTCTAAAGGGAGAAGAGGTATAGAAGCTCATGGTTCTTTAGAGCCCATATGTCTACATTTTTCGCAGATAAAACGAAAATGATTTTGTATTTTTCCCAGGTGTCTGTCTGTAATGCTGTATGTGTTTTCTTTTCTGTTTTTTTTTTTTAACTTGTGTGCAGGCGGAGAATATCCGAAGGCAGCGAGGTTACACAACAGTCGGTGATCTGGAGGGATGTGTTCACTACAAAGTTGGTAAGACTGATTCAAATCTTCACCACAAGAATTTTTCACGAATGTTTTTCCGATTTCGATTACATGAAACCTACCCCCTCGATACTTCGTCGTCCGCGTTTCGTCCATCCACATTTAGGCCTGGGTGGAGATAGGTACTATGCGAATAAATTGTCTTGTCAGGGCTCGAACCCAGCCCCCCTTCCGGAATTCCGCTTGGTAACCATCGCGCAACCTCGTATTCCAGATAGAAGCAGTGATTATTGATCAACGACTCTTTTACCTTGCAGTGAATTTCCACCGAATCAAATTTCTTGCCATCGCCACTGAGAACATGATTGAAGTTTACGCTTGGGCTCCAAAACCATATCACAAGTTTATGGCCTTTAAGGTGAGCTTAACTGAGTAATTACTGCACAACAGAATTTTTGATAGTCGATGTTTTCTAGCTCACTGTCTCAAAAACCGAGCTTAAGAACGAATCTTGTAGCCCGGTTTTTGTGTAGCAACTTTCTGGCGGAACACTTGACTTATTCTTGACCCGGAAATCTTACTTCCAGTCTCACCCCTGTCTATTCGACCAGGTGGGTAGATTAGAAATGGGGAGAGTTTACTTGACCTGCTGTTAAAGTCTAGAGGATCTTACGTGGATATCTTGTACCAAACACTTTCCGAGCACTCTCCTTTAGTTATTATTAATAAGTGTTTTTTTTTTCTTTCTTCAGTCTTTCTCGTACTTACCCCAGAAACCTCTGATGTTGAATGTATCAATAGAGGCGGAAAACAGCAGACTAAAAGTCTGTTACTCCTCTGAAATAGGTTAGTGCAACCTTACCCACTACCCCCTCCTCCCTCTCCAAAGGTTACCACTGCTAGTGGCAAACGGGACAATCCACAATTGCTCATCAGAAATTGTAGGTCATTGGAACCCCACCCCACCTCCGCTCCACCCTCAAGGTTACCATTGCTTGTGTTAAACAGAAAATCGTCACTAAGTATTCATCAGAAACTGTATCAAACTTTCTTTCTTTGTAAGAAGACACTCAAATTTCTGAGCCCAGCGGGTGGTGTTGGCTATTTCTGAAATGCCCCAAGCCTTTGTTTGATAACGAGAGTAAGTGTTAAACCAGTGACATGGAAAAGATTTGACTCTCATGAGCATACAATTCATTTGCACATAAAAAAACTTTTGGAACCCGGAGATAGCCTATAACTCTATAAGGCTCAGACTGAGGCCAAACTCATTTACTAGCTCATCACGAGTAAAACTCTACAATTATATTCTCCTTTGTTGTTTTATATGAATACTGAGAGGAAACTGGAGAGAATTTGCCTATTGATCAAGTTGATTGTTTCGCAGGTTTTCATGCTGTTGACTTGGACTCAGCTTCAGTTAATGATTTATTTATTCCTACTCAGGTCAGTTTGATCGACAAATTTCTTTCATGTTGTTTTTGTTAAAATTGAAGAACATTTTTAAGGAAATAATAGAAGTTCATTTTTATTTCTGAATTTTTCTTATGTTTTACAGCTTCAAGAAAAGTTCCAGCCGCATGCTATTATTCCTCTACCAAGTAAGGATTATTGTGATTTTCTCCTTACTTATGTGAGACAGACTGTATGGAGACTGTTAAGGAGAATTTGTGATTTTGTCAGCCGTTTCTTTTAATGATATCAAGTTCGATATTTACTGTGTCGTTTTATAAGTCGACCAGGAGTTGAGCGCTTTTATGAATAAAAACTGTCTTAGCCTTTTTCGATATTGTTTTGCTGGTTTTAATTAAGTGTTTACGTTGTGTTTTAGGTTCGAGTGGTTTGGAACTTCTTCTCTGTTTTAACAGTAAGTACGGATGCATAACTAATTTAATTAGACATGCTGCTTTACCGTTTTGAAGTTCGCCATCCATAACCATCCATCGAATCTTTGAGTTTCCACCTAAAGTCGGACGGTCGATCCGATTCCCGACTGTTTTGTCGATTTCGGACTCTTTCCTCGGCGTTGTCCGAAAGTTAACGAAACCGTCCGTAGTCGTAGGAAACCTTCCGAAATAATACGAAATCGACCAAATCAGGCCGAATCGTCGGAGATTAAACGGAAACGAAAAAAAGGCGAAACCTTCCCAATTCGAACGTAATCACCTATAATGAGACGTAAGGATCCTAACTTGGATGGAAGCAAATGACACCGTTCCAAATTTGAAGAAATATTTTGGTCGTTTAAATTATATTGTTACGATTATTTTAACACAGAGTCGTTATGCTCCTACTTCTTATCTAGATGAAGGCGTTTACGTTAATACCAACGGAGAACTGGTGAGACATGCCGTGTTACAATGGGGCGAGACTCCATACGCTATCGGTAAGTTTTATCTCCTTTGTAGATATGAATTCCCTTAGGTTTTATTCTTCTTCGGTCTCTGATTATTTTTGTTAATTTTGCCAAACGCTAAGTTAGTTTTTCAGTACTTTTCACAACTTGGCGGTTATCTGGCGCTGTGAGAGAAGCACTTTCGCTTTTGAAAATATCCTTGGCGTGATATCGTACTCCTCTGTCGAATTTGAGGGTTTGGGATTTGGGATTGTTTTGGTTCTGCTTAAGTCTACTAAGCGCTGTGATTGGTCCAGAAAACACGTGCCACTTTCTCAACCAATCAAATTCCTCACTAAAACCAATCACGACTTGGTCACTTGCGTTTTCCCGCGCTTCAGACATTTTGACAGTTCTGAGTTCCCGTTGGCTTCTTGTCATTTTAACCATTTCCTTGATTGGCCGTTGTGATTCGTTTTGTTTTGGTTTAACGACACCCAATCGAAAAGCGCTCTACTTCTCACAATCTCAACTATTTTTGTAAATAGAATAAGAAAGATGGTTGGTTTTGAGCTCGGTAAAGAAATAAAGGAAGATTTTTTTTTTTTGTCTTGTCACGAGCGGGGACAAAGAAAAATAAAACATCTTTCTCCATTTCTTCACCGAGCTCAAAACTTAGTATCTTTCTTCCCTTATTTACAAAACATGACGCTATCGACATTGCTGATCCTAGCAGTATGTAGGACGCGTGTCATATATAAACTTTGTGATAGACCTCGCTCACCGTGGGGTCTCTGTGGCTCAGTGGTACAGCACCGGAGCGCGGAATCTGAAGGTCTGAGGTTCGATTCCTCATGGGGACTTTGTTCCACGCTCGTGAAAAGACGAAAAAAAACCTTACTCAGTTTCAACTATTATTGCAGCTCACATAGGCTCAGGACAAATAATGGGATGGGGAGAAAAGGCCATTGAGGTCAGATCTGTGGAGACGGGACTTTTGGATGGTGTGTTTATGCACAAAAGAGCTCAGACGTTTAGATTTCTCTGTGAAAGAAACGAAAAGGTCAGTCTCTTATTATCTTCGTGCCACTTGTCACGTAACATGGTCACGCTTTTCGTTTGACGATTTGTTGTCACGCTATATCACTGTCACTTTGCTGTCATTGTTTTTATTTTTCATTGCAGGTTTTCTTCGCTTCTCGGTCGAGTTCAAGTGGCCAGATTTACTTCATGACGCTAAGCAAGACATTTAAAAACTTTGGTTACTAATATTTACACAAACTGCTCTTTGGGACGGAAATGAAATGACGGCTCAAGAAAGAGAGAGCTCACAGGGCTACAGTGGTGGCTACGTTTGTTCGTAATCTACCTGAGGGAACCTGCAGAGATTTCACGTGTTCCTCGGAATAGGTTTTCTTCTTTGGGGTTTAAAGCTTAGAAGACCTTCGTCTAGTTTTTTCCCTTATCACACTGACCTGAGAAGTGTGCTTTAGCAGTGAAAAGATTCAGCTCTCGATTTTTTTGCAAAGATTAACAGTATAATTTATTGGTTACGTTGTAGTAACACATTTTAAGGGGTAAGATTTAATTATTTGTAAACAAAAGTGAAAGCCAAAACAAAACAAACAAAGCAGAACCGAAATTTAACGTGGAAAAGTATAATTGCAACTTTGAAAGCACAGAATAACTTCTCTCGAGAAGCTCTGTATAAAATCTTTTTTATCCATGTAAATACAGTTTTCGTTAATTAAATTGCGTTAATCTTTTTACATTGAATTCGGTATCTTTAAATCATGTCAAATGTGAATTTTAATGAGTTAGTTTGTAGTCTAAGAGAGTTTTAGCGCTCAGCCTTTATTCAAGAAATTTTTCGATCTTAACGGCATGCTTTCTGAGAGTAAGCCATTTATTTTAAACAGTGTTGTAGGTTTTTTAAAAAATCTTTTTGAATACGTCTTTTAGAGTTTTAGAGGGCCAATCGAACTCTGACCCACGAAACTCGTTTTATTTAGTGAACAGAGCCTGCGTTAGTTTATTATCGGTCAGTTGTACAATCGTATGATTTTCGGAAACTTCGGTTTCCGAACATTGAGCACGAATAGTGTGATTTATTTATTAACTTTAGAGGCGGGACCTTGTTCGTGAAAAAAGAAAATTTTGTACAGAACGCTTTTAACTTGACCTAATTATTGCAACATGAGTTGAACGAAAAGCTGAAATCGTTACAGTATGACATGCGACCATTTCGCTGTGATTTTCTTGATTTAGATACTAAGCTTTTTTTTTATCAGTGTACTACCGAAATTTATTTTGCTCGTCTTAATACGGTTTTTATCGACTGACTGAACGGTCCTGCTCCTAATATGCAAACGAGCTATATCTCGTGTCGCTCATCTGTTAAAAAGAACGCTGTAAAACGTAACGTAAAAAAGATCCAAAGGTCATGAAAAGCTTCCTCGTAACTTCAATACTGATATGTGTGAAATTGTAGCCTCCAAATCGCTAAGGTTCCTGAATGATAAGGCACTAACATTGAGTGACGGTTGCAAATAATGCCCAAAATAATTGTTAAATTTTATTATTTTAGATATTTTTCTTAGACTCCAGAGATTGCTGTCGAAGCTAGAATAAAGTGCAAATACAGATTTACCGTGTTTTTTAATAAAGCGAAATGGTTAGTAATCCTGTTATCACTTTATTACTAAATGTAAGAGCTCTTTACAACATTAGAATGATACCCTACGTGTGTTCTCTGTGTGATCAAGTGTTCTCTGTTTCATGTTCTTTGTTATTTTCCTACAATCCTCTTATTCACACCATAAGCCTTTTCAGAAGCAAACGTGTTTTTACAGGAGACCGATTGACTGGGGGAGGGGGTACGGTGTAATTGGTAGCCCACTCTATTCCTTTCGGGACCTTTCTGGGACCCACCATGATGGAATTGTGACAATGTTAATCCTTTCGTAAAATGTTATTCTCACTCGAAATATGCTCTTGCAATACGAAATAAACAATTCTTTCTTTTACCAACAAAATCTGTGCGATACATAGGGAATTAAGAACGTTTTATATGATTACGGGCTGTATGACTCGTTTGTTGCACCGCTCTTGAATTTACCACACTCCCTTAACCATCACGTACACTTGACCTGCGCTCAGGCATGTCCTTTTTTGCTTTGTCTACTTACTATGGGATATTTCGTTTGTTTCGAAATTATTTTGGCTCGGTTGAAATATTGTTCACTGAACTTTCAACCTCTCGATTCTCCAATGAGCTTTGATCCCATAGCGCGCTGGACAGGGGTGGAGGGAGTAGGGGTAACCCATGGTACCTTATTTTACTGTGAATCAGAGACCCAGAGAGGGACGAGCCCTTAATTAGCATAACAAATATGCAAGACAAATAAGTGTACTTGTCGTCTCAGGAGATGTCAGCTGAGCACGGGAGAGCACAGGGTGACAGTTGGGACGCAGTTTACAGCAGCACGATTCTGGTAATTTGGAGCTTTTATTACTGTCAAGGGCAGCAAAATTCTTGCTCATGAGATAATATTTTCTGTTGTGCGGCAGAAGTCAGCGCAACGAAGACTTTTACCCCGTACAATGCTTGCAGGGCCAAACGGAAGCATAAATAGCTCAACCGAAGGAAAAGGATTGAATGAATTGGAGGATACTGTGGGATCATCTTTTGCTGATATCTGGGACAACACAAGCGTCGAGGTTAGAATGTAACTGCTTTGATTGAACTTTATATGAATATACGCATTCTGGCCCAAAGAATCAGATCATTTGTTCGGATGAAAGGTCAGTTTCGTTTTGAACATCGCATGCACGTCGCTGTCAAATTGCATTACTTCGGAATTGTTACATAATTTGCCTATAACTTCTGTGGTGAAAGTAAATTAAGGGTTTTCTATATCTTTCGAGAACATGCGTGAGTTGTTTTTAGTTTAATATTACACAATCTCTCTCGCGAAGTTAAACTTTAATTTTATATGTTATCAAATGAGGAAAGGTGCTTCTGTCTTCCTCATTTGTAATTTTTTCCAAGTCGTGACGCGTTCCTGATCCAAACATTGCTTATTTACGAGTTTGAACAAAGCTTTTCTAGCTTGGTTAACAGTTCACAAGTGTCTTAAATTTTCAGCCAAGTAATTACCACATAACATGTTATCTTTCATAAATTCGACCACTTTATTATTGTTATTTTTAATCATCATGATAGTTTTTTGATGGTTACGATGCGATTGGCTTATTTTTTCGGGTTTATTGGGATAAAATAGTCTCAGCAGAGAAACGATTATCTTAATGCCAACAAAGATTTCTTAACACAAAGGAGGGGTCAATATCCACTCCATTTTGGAAACAGTTATTACTCACAAATACTTTCATTGTTGATGAAAGAGGGGGGGGGGGGTCAGATACTTCCTCAACCCCTCCTCCCTTTTTTTATGTCCTTGATGGGGGGACACCCCTTCTAAATACGCAGAAAAGGTCTCAATATGACCTCCTGCAAGCAAGGTACTCTTAGTTGAAGCACCACATTATGTATGTCCTAGAGCTGGATCATACATGTTAGCCTTGAACTCTCATGAGTGATTAAGACAGAATTTCTCCTTACAATATCAATACAATATCAAGTAGAAAAGCGATGAGAATAAAGAAAAAAATCAATCAGGGGATTATAAGTTGATCCAATTCCAAATTCTCCAAACTAACATCACAAGAACTGTATGGAAGACAGTAAGAAGAATTACTGATGAGATCTTGGGAGTGAAAGGGTTAAAACAACACCTACGTCCCCAAGTATAGCAGTGATCCTTGCTGGTGAGTTCCAACTTAACCCTTTAGCTCCCAGAAGTGATTAACATGTAATTTCTCCCTGTAATATTCACACACTATCCAGCAAACTGGTAATGAGAATACTCAAACTTATCAAGTTGAAGTTATTCTTTTTATCAAACATCAAATTCTCATAACCAATTTACAAGGAAATGTGAAGCAATTATAGGGAGAATTAACATCCAGATCTTGAGAGTTAAAGGCTCAAGCAATTGGAGAAAAGAAGCCTGAAACAAATTTAGGCTTCAATGAGATTTGAACCTGTGTCTCCCTTATTCTAGTTGGGCAAGAGATACTAGTTGAGTAAATGTGGTATTTGATTAAAGATTATGAGTGATATCTCCAATGTTATATTAGTGTTAGTAATATTTGTTAACTGACTTTGTTACAGATCAGAGACCAAGACAAAGGAGACTTCAATGCTACAACAAGCTTGTTGCTAACTTGTAAAAGCCAGGTTATTTATCCTTATTTCTACATCCTCTCCTTGGTAAGTTTAGATTCCAAGAGTAACTCATTAGTCATATACAGACGAATAACAGGGGTGAGTTTCTTAAGAAACTGTTGTGCTACGTCAGTGGGAGAGTTTAACAAGGTAATTTAGTATTATGAGCTTAGATGATAAATAAATGTAAATTGGCCTTCATAAACAATTTAGAAGTTGACATTTTGAGCATTAGCCCTTTCTTGTTCTGCTCTAACAAAGGGCTAACACTCAAAATGTCAGCTTTGAGTCTCTTTATGTTGGCCAATTTATGTTGTCAACTCAGTTGATTATACTAAATTACCCACTTATACGCAGAGCAAAAGTCCTTGTCATTTAATCATCTGCACTAGGGCAGCATAAAGCATTTTGGTAACAGCTTTGACTTAAAAACCTTGTAATGGCCTTGCTCATCCAAGGGTCACTGTGGAAGAGCATGGGAGCACAGAAGCTAAATGTTTGAGGGTTATTCCTCATGGGGACTCCAATTTTTTTCTTCATCCCACGCCTGTGAAAAGATGAAAATCATCTATCTTTAACTTGTTTCTTGTAGTTCATAACTTTTGGTTTAAGCCACTGCACCTTGACATCAGTGTAGAAGATTTTATCAAACAATCAACAGCTTCTTTAGTCAGTGATCATTTCCTTTAGTATCCTGACCTTAATGTGTGATTCAGGAATGATATTTTAAGAAGAAATTAGATGTTAATCAGTCTTAGGGGTCAAACAGTTAATTCTTTTCCCTTGATTCAGAGTTGATACTAGTGACTGTCATTTTCTTTATTTTTCAGGTTGCCTGGCGACCATTTAATATTCAATCCTTTCGTTACCAAGGATGTTCAATGCGGAAATTCTTGAACATTATATACACACTGATTATTTTTGTCCTGATTATCTTCAGCTATGTGTCAAGCATATTAGCTTGTCAAGCCAGGCTGGATATACCTTCGGTATGCAGCTTGTAGACTTATTAACTCTTATCAACCCCATTTACCCCCAAGGTTTCAATAGTAACTCTCCTTATTGTCTGTCATACAATTCTTGTAATGTTACTTTGGAGAATTTGGTCTTGGATCAACCAATAATCCCCTGATTGATATTTTTCTTTATTCTCATCACTTGTCTGCATGATATTGTATTGATATTGTAAGGAGAAATTCTGTCTTGGTCACTCATGGGAGTTAAAGAGTTAACATTAGTATGCATATTCTTCATACTGTTCTCTTTAAGTTTCCTTTGGTGCTGACAAGGAGAATTTTGTAAATAATCGAAAGCCTCTCTAGTCGGTGATTATTTCCTCTATACTCGTGACCCTACTGTTTGATTTGGGGGTGATATTGTAAGGATAAATTAGATGCTAGTCACTCTAAGAGGTCAAAGAGTTAATACTTGTGGGGTAAATTTGTGACGTTTATACACATTGAAAAAGTAAAGCTGATTAGATTACCCTTAGGAGCAGTTTGCCAATAGATTCCACAGTCATCATATATTAGTATGTAATAACTTCAAATCATCTGTTCAAATTGTCTGTGTGTTTGCTAGTTGCAGATTGTTGTTTTGTGAACACATTCTTAAGTAAAATTATTGGATTTTAGCGCTATATAAATAAAATTATTATTATTATTATTTATTATTATTAAAAATGGATTCAGTGGATGCATACAATTCATTGTGTAGTGTTTCACTCCTAAGATCTCTTTTAGTAATTGTCCTTACTGTCTTTTATTCAATTATTATGATTTAAGTGTAGAGAACATGGTATTGGATCAACTAGTATTCCCCTAACTGATGTTTTTCTTTAATCTCATTACTTATCTGCTTGATTTGTATTGATACTGTAAGGAGAAATTCTGTCTTGGTCACTCAATCACATTTGATTGTGACATTTCTCTCTGTTTATATCATTCCAGACACCAGCAACAAAACTTTCAACATCTCAACCAAATTCTCACCATGGCAACATTAACACAGCACCAACAATGCCAACAACAAACCACACAAATAAAACATCAACTTCACACACAAGCAAACCAGGTATACCATTCTATACCTTGGCAGCACCAGCCTCTTGGGACCCAGCAGTCATGGAGTGTACTCATATATTTAGCACATACGTGGTACCAGATATTCTTCACTTTCTAGCATTTTTGATCGGATTCTACATGTTTAGGATTCAAGAGAGTGAGGGCCTCCATGCACTGATAGAAAAGGTATGCTTACGTAAAGTGTCATGATAGATTTTATATTATCAGTGGTCACCTTCTTGAGTGGCAAAGTTTTATGATGAGGACATTTTTCTTGAGATTCATTTTAGTAGTCAACTTACCAACAAAATTACTAATCTTTAGCCCCTCTGGTTTCATTGTTAGTAGTGAAACCTTCCCCTCAACTTGATCATTTAATTTTTCTCAGGTTTTTTTGCTTAGTTCAGTTCCCAGAAGAATCACCTCAAGGCTGCGGTATGTGCTGTTTCTCCTACACACATAAGTTTTGATTTGTGTGTATGTATATTTAGTGAATTATGCAGTTGTGTTTAGAATTCTCCTTGCTTTAATTCTGTGAAACAATTTGGATTTTTATTTTATCAGTCCTCAATGATTAATAGCCAAAGAGAAGCAAAATCTGGTTTTAAGGGTTTCAAATCAGGAAAAATATTAGAGCACAACATTATGCTTTGAAACAAATTGTTAAATATTCCACAAAGTCATTTCTAACTCCTAATGCAAAATTACCTCTCCTTGATTAAAAGTCCCCAGACCTTATTTAAAATATTTTTTTTCTCACAAAGCCTAAGACAACTAAATTTTGCCTTTTGGCAACCTATAACTTTGCTTTAATTTATGAAAATTTTTGAGAGCTGACTAACCAGCTTAGTTTTCAGGCAGAAAGCATTTAATGGTCAGTTTTGTTCCTTTGACAGGTTTTTCCTTTTTGGTGGTTTTTTCATAGTGTTCCTGGGCATCTGTAATTTTATTTTGTTTTGTTTTGCCTACCATTTGAAGTCAGTCACAGAATTCATAAACAACCCAAGGTAAGGCAGCCAAGTCACACACTGTGATTAAATTTTAAAAGATTTTTAAATTACCTTATTAGAGAGGGAAGCTTGACAGAAATGGGTTCATAAGAGAGGGGACTAGATGAAAGGGGGACATACTAGAGAGGATAACTTATTAGGGAGGGGGCTCCTTAGAGAGAGGGGCTTAGAGAGAGGGTCTTATTAGTATTTGGTCTTATTAGAGCATTTGTGTTCAGATAGTATAGGGCTATGATGCTAAACAGGCCCATTATACCAAAAATTGTGTTACTGATTTTGATATTCATTTGTATCAATTAGCAGTTCAGGGATTTAAACATGAAATTAAGTTATTTGCCAGACATCCCTCTTTGCTTGACCCATTTTATCTTGTTGGGGAAAAATCCTTTCCTAGTTTATGTCCTTCATAGGTTACAATTTGTAACTGAAGCTTATTTTTTCTATCTTTAGAGCTCAGGGGATTGCAGCAGTTGTAATGGGACTGGGCCGACTTGTAGAGTTATGTGTCAGCGTTGTTACTATTGTAAATTACTGTGCACAGTGTGAATTGTTGATTTTCTATATTCGTGAAATCGCATTGCGCATGGAAGAGAAAACCAAAGATCTTGACAGCATAATGAAGGTAATGGTGTACTTAAATATTCTGGCCTTTACCCCCCTCCCCCCTCCCCTCACACCCTTAACCCTTTGACTCCCATGAGTGACCAAGACAGAATTTCTCCTTACAATATCAATATAATATCAACCAGATGAGTGATGAGAATAAAGAAAAATATCAATTTGGGGATAGTTAGTTGATCCAATACTAAATTCTCTGAACTAACATAAAAATTGTGTGGTGGACAGTAAGGAGAAGACAAATTTGATCTGGAAGGTAAAGGGTTAATTGACTTTAGGGCTTGTTTCCTTTTATTTTTGGATGGAAGAGTAGGAAGACTGGAACCAAGAACATGATTTACGGTGGGGGGTGGGATGGTGATAATTTGATACAGGGTTATAACAGGGGAGGAGTACTAGATATATCTGATAGTATAAGTGTCAGTCTCAGCAGAGTATATTATTATAAGATGATTTTCTGTTATGTCAACTTTTCCCAAATTTGATTGAAGTTTCAAAATCGTCAATGAAAATATGGAAGGTGATCATCCATTTGCAGGATCTATCTGATCTCTTTCTCACTAACCCTATTGTACTTGTCTTTCTTTCTATTTTTGCATCAGGACATTCTTGAAGTAAAGAAAAATCTCTCCAGAGTGAATGGACTTATATCAGTGATTGCAACTCTTATAATATTTAGTTACTTTGAACTTTCTGTGATAGGTAATTAAAGATTAACACAAATTTTTACCTAAAGTTTTAAAGTTTGAAAAATTTTTGGATTTTATGATAGTACATCATAGTTTTTATTCTTGTCTGTAAGGTTGTCTCAAAGCCTTAGGACTTGCAGTAAATATTAAAGCTAAATCTTGGTAATTTGGATTTCTTTTTAGGGTTTTGTAACTTATCACTTCAGATTAAAAAATTAAAAGTAAAAAAGAGCAAACTGATGTACAGAATCTTTAAACCGCTGATAAGTTTTGCCATCATCATTTGCCCTATAACTATCGTAAGTAGCTTAAACCATTTTTATTTCTTAGTTTGATGTACATTCACTGTTTCTATATGGATGTGGTCTCTCTTCTTTCCTTGTTTTTTTTCACCTGTCTATTTTTTTTTTCATTTTTCTGATAATCTCTTTGACCCCTATGCATAAGTAGCTTCCAATTTCTCCTTACAATATCATCCCTGAATTACACATTTAGGCCACATGTATAAAGGAAATGATCACCAGCTAAAGAAGCTCTTGTTTGTTGAACAAACTGTCCCTTCAACAACTTAGAAGATGTATAGAGAACATTTGGAGAATATACATATTGATGTTGGGGTGTAAAGGGTTGATATAAGAACGTTTTACACAAGTAGAAATGTCATTGTTGTTGTTGTTGCTGTCCCTGCTAAGCTAACTTTAAAATCTGCCTTCACACTAAATGTTCCATATTCTCAAAGTGTATATGATTATGTTATTTACTGGTTATTCTTTGTCTTTCAAGGCTGCTCGTTTGACTTCAGCTGCTCGCAAACTTAAACAGAATAGTTTGCAAATCAGAGTGTTTGGATATCCTTCTGCTTCTCAACTGGATTTGGATTCATTTGTATTGTTTACACACAGTACTGAAATGAAGGTAACTTAAGTATCTTGATTAAGGACAGCTTGTTTCACAAGGATGGTGGAGTAGGGGGGGGAACTCTTGGGGAAGATAGGGTTCAGCTCCCTTCCCCCCCCCCACATTTCATTGAAAGTTTCTTTGGCCCATGGGTCCATTGCCATACTTATGGATCATACGTCCATAAAGCATGTTGTGAGGTGTTTGCACTACAAACTGTTTTAACAGGAGGGAAGATTTCAACTTTAGTTAACTTAATAACCGCATTCAAGGTATTGGCAAAGGATAATTGTCTCTTCATCTCCCAGGCCAAGCTGCTGTTTATGCCAGTTCAATTCTCTTTTCTGTCTGGTGTTGTGGCAGTAGTGGTGTTTGTACTCCTACTCATGTTACAGTTGGGCATTATTGCTGGCAAGAATAGATACCTTTGAGAGGAGGACCCCATTGTGAAGAGGACCCTTATGTGAAGAGGACCCTGATATGAACAAGACCCTGATGTGAACAGGACCCTGATGTGAACAGGACCTTGATGTGAGCAGGACCTTGATGTGACACTTATTTGTGCCCCTGGCAGAGAGGATCAAAAAGACTACCTACAGTTTATCTAAAGAAGTAAACCTAAGCAAATGGCTTGGATAACAGTGGGTGATCAGCATTTATGACATCCTTTGTGTTTCATTCATCTTTTCTGTCTTAATTAATTTATCAATTATATTGATTGATTTTCAAGCAAAAACCTGTAAGGGTAAGATATCTGAAAAATAATATCTTTGAATGAAGTATTCAAATTTCTACCATATCTACCTTTTGTTGAGCATTCTCTTGTGAGAGAAACTTTTTTTACGTTAAAAGAGCTGTGTTCCTGGTTCACTTTAATTTTGCTTTTTGTATGAAAATTTCCTTTGAATTTTTTCTCAATGAAAAAAGAAAAAAAACAGGTTTTCTGATAAATTACTGCATAGACCAATGTCAAATATTGAAGTAGATATGCAAGTAACAATTTTTTGGAAAAAAGAAGTTTCATTTGTTGCATTTGGTATCCAGCAAGTTATTAGCAAATGTACTCCATGTTGCTGTAGGTCTTTTCAGGAATAGATCACAGATAACATCAAAATGTAGTTAAAACAACAAAGTAGCACATGAGGCACAGCCAAGTGTGTCACTGATGCTTTTGTCCTCTTCAACAGATCATGAGTAAGAACCGATCAAAAAATGAGTGAATATTTTACCTTATCATCATATAATGAATAACAACAGCAATTGAAGAAATGACTGATGTAAAAATCCATTTGCTAGTCTTCGGCATATAATTTGAATATTGTAAATGACAAATGTTGCAGATATATTTTTATATATCTGCATTATGAGTGTCCCTCTTTCTCATGAAGATTACTTTGACAGTAGTATATTGAACAAAGTATGATAACTTGATTATCTATTTGTGAAGAGGAATCCATTGTGAACAAGACGTGCTTACTAGTGATGTAAGATTTATCGTTCACAAAGAAATTCTCTTTAAATATTGTTTACAAAGATTACCGGTATCTGTAATATGTAATAATTATTGAAACTGTAATAATTGTAATATCTGTAATAATTATTCTAAACTGTACAAAATTTGAAGATTGTTATAATTATTACCATTGTAATAATTAACAAATTTTCCGAACTCGTAAAGCAATGTGAAATATAAGAATATTTCTAGATGACAAAATGAAATGCGGAGCAACTACACATTATAGGGCCACAGATGTCCATCTTGTCGGTGTGCTAAAACAAGGACCTTCCATGGACATCAGAGCGCGCTAAAATTAGTTCCATTCCTGTTTCGATTGCCGTGCGCTTTTCCAAAACGTCTCTGCTCCTTTTTGTTGTGTTCTTGGCCGAGACAAGTTTGTATCATGTTACGTCAGAATGAACCACGACAGGATGGGTCTTGTCGCTCCAAAGCTGACCTTTTCATGTGAAATTAACATAGTCTTACGTCCACCCCTCCATTCCCCGTCCACTGCCGTTTTGTTTCGGACGCCTTCGTCCTATTCCAGACAGTTTCGTCCGATTTCGGAAGTACTGACTCAGTTGAGTCGTTCGCCGAGTCGTATCTTCGTTAGTTTTTAACAAATTGCCCTTAGACTAGGAAATTTATCTAATTTTACATAACTCTCTCCAACAATGCGAACTATACCATGTCAAACGTTGAAAAGAACTCTGTTACAGGCGGCTTTTTCTCCTCATATTTGCCTCCGAGTGAGAAAGAAATGTTGATTTCCGGGTGTTGCTTGATGTCACGCAATCGTGCGCAACCACTTCCAGTTGTAATAGGTTGACAATGAGGAAAACAGTCCCAAGAGTTACGTTTTCTTTTTCTATTTTGTCTTGATTGTGCATCTTGAAAAAAAAATTAAAGACTTATTGCATATATGGCGTTATATCTTTCCTTTATGTGCTATATTCCTGATTTGTATCCAAGGGATAGTTTTGTCAGGTTTCCTGGCTGAGGATTGAACTCATGATACATTTATGTAAAGAATTGAAAAAACTATACTGTAGGAATTGGTGTGCGCCATCTTTTTTCCGAGAAACGAGTGTTACTTTTCTAAGACAGCATCGTCACTCACATGACTCTCTCATCAGGTGTCATGTGAACTGGATGCAGGTCAGTAAGTCAACAGTTTGTCCACATCCAGATGATGTAATGTAATGGGCTAGTGAAAAGTGTTTTCAATTGACGTTTACCTAGTCGCTGCAGAGCAAAGAATTGCTCTGGTTTGATTCGTTTTCTTCATTGCTTTTTTTTTTTTTTTTTTACGACAAACAATGCATAGAAATCGCGACAGATTAAACGAGCTGGAAGATGCTGGTACGGTTACTGTTTCTAGCCGCTATGGTGGATCATCATTCACAGACATCTGGGACAGTACAAACATTGAGGTGAGAATAGCGGTTTGATTGTGCCCCCATGGCTTTTAAGGAAGTTCTTTTGCTTAACAGAACTGAGTTTTGAGGGCTTGTGCAGCTATGCACGTCAAAAAAGGAAGAACAATATCGTGACGTCATGTTTTTTAATGAAATTTTTGAGATAAATCTGTAAACTGACGTCACTTTGTTTCGTAGTTTCGCGGAAATCACGAAAAGGAAATTCGCTCTCTTTAATAAAAATTTAAGAAGAGTATTAAAATCAGTTAAGTCAGTAAGACGCTGTATATTTCGGGGGAAAAACGGAATTTTCTGTTAACCGTTTAACTCCTAAGATCTGATTGCTAATTCTCCCCTCTAGCTGCTACACATTTCCTTACAAATCAGATCGAGATAACAAACTCTACCCGATAAGTTTGAATCTTCTCATCACCTGTTTGCTGGATAATGTATGGATAATTTAGGGAGAAGTTACGTGTTTATCACTTCTGGGAGTTAAAGGGTGAAAATATTATCATAATATAAACAGTGATTCTCCTGTTCAGTTGTCCTTAATGAGATGAAATAAAAAAGTTAAAAAATCCTGAAGAAACTAACACTAGGCCTTCATCAGAGATTCTATTAAGTAAAAGAAGTTGAACTTTTTGAGGCTTGTCTCATAAAATGAGGTTCAAATTCTTATGGGGCGAGTGCAGCCCTAAGCTACTGACCACACCCTATTCCTTCATCCAGTCCCTGGGTAACCAACCCTGATTCATGCTTTGAATCTAAGGAATTTTCATCAGGTTACCCCATCATATCCCCTTGGTGCAATAGAAAATTAGACTAATGCTATGAATACAGGTCACATTATCTTAATGCACAGTCACCCCAATTCAATTATTGCCTCCTGAGTGAGTTGGGTTGCCACTTAGGTGTTGTCATGTGACTCCAACCAGAGTACTGGTATTCCTCTCCTACCACAATAATTTCTGAGAACTTGAAGAGCAAGCTTGGTCATTAGTTTGTGGGTAACTAAAATTGACTTGATTTAATGTGATGCATTGAAGAAGTAATGTTAGTACCAAATGTAAAAAAGTGCTCAGGTTTTCCTTGTTTGTGATGTTTATAAAATGTCTTTACTGCAGATCAGGGACCAAAGTGCTCTTCAAGAAGACAACAGCAGCTCAACAGCCAGCCTTTTGCTTAAATGTAAACGTCAGGTTATCTACCCTTATCTCTATATTCTATGCTTGGTAAGTTTGGAAAACAGTTGTACAAAATATTGTCAGCATTTCTTGCGGAACTCAGAAAACCATGGACACTGCAAAGGCCCTTGAGATGTGATTTACTAGGGGAAAATAAAACCATGCTTGAGAAATTTTCATAATAAACATATTGTTAATCAGTATCTGGTTTTCTTACAGACATCCAGATCTCCCTTATGGTTGGTCATAACACAGTAAACATATTTTAACCCTTTAACTCCCAGATCAATTTTTTTATTCTCCTTACTGTCAACCATACAATTCTTATAATGTTAATTCAGAGAATTTAGTATTGGATCAACTAATTATCCCCAAACTGATATTTTCTTTATTCTCATCACTTATTTGGTTGATATTTTATTGGTATTGTAAGGAGAAACTCTGTTTTGGTCACTCATGGGAGTTAAAGGGTTAGCAGTATATTTTTGACAGTTATTAAAAAACCTTTCTGTATTGTGCTGCAACATTTTTTGTTATGATTGTAATATTGTATTGCTTCCAGCATACAATGCAAATTATCCAACACATTTTACATGTAAGTTAATAATTTGAACATTTACTTTGATTTCTTAAATGAATCAATTATATTTCTCAGGTTGCTTGGCGACCATTCGGCTCTCGCTCAATGGCTTATCGTCAAAGATGTTCCTTCTGGAAAGTGGTTAACATTTTCTACACATTTTTGTTTTTTTGCTTGATCATCTTTACCTATGCCTCACATCTTATATCCTGCAACCTTGGGCTAGATGTCAGTAGCAATGAGGTAAATTAATTCTGTGTATTTGAAGTAAAAAAAATGTTTACCTTACATGCTCTGTCAGTCCCCCCACCCCCTCTCTCTGTAATATGCACTCTGTCTATAGCTTTAACTCTCTAAAAATCTCCCTCCTTCAAAGAAAAATTCTATCCATAGTATTGTTGGGTTAGAGTTTACAAGATACTAGCTAATGTTTATGAAGCTTTTTAAAATACCATAATTGTGAATATTGTTAGTTTTCAACCAAAGAAGTATGTTCTGTGCTTTCCCTTTGGTGCAAATACCAAAGCTATCTATCAATCAAGAATGGACCCATGAGTTTCCTTTGTGGGCATTAAAGGACCTTGATATTATGCAATTACTGGATGAGGTTGAGCATAATATCATGAATTATCAATGCTAAGGTCTGAGTAATATCTGATTAGGCTGAGGCAAATAACACAGACACAAGATTTGATAATTCATGATATCATGTGAAAACCAAAAATCAATAATTGTTTTGTTATACCTTTTTAAACAATCTGCAAAAGAAGACACTTTCCTCTGAGTTTGCAAAAGTTGAAGAGCACTACACGGACAAGGGGCTTGAAAACTAGGCAGACTTTCAACTCAACATGATAACCCAATATCTGCAACAGATATTGGGTTATCATATCAACTTCACATGCTATTGTATATTGACTGTATGCTCTTGACCAATCGGAGTTTTCATAGTAAGTCTAATGCATGATAAGATCAAACAAAATGTGACAAGCTTGCACATGTCACCAAACTAAAGTCATCAATATGTTGGATAAGATTTTTTTGTCTTCTCTCAATGTGTGTAATGTAGACCTCCAAGGCTACAGAAACATCTCAAGGCACCAAGCAATCACAGCATGACCAGAGAAGCTTGATAAAACCTGACGGAAATTCCTTTGGTGGAACAAAAGCAACGCACCCTTTCTCTCTGGACCTAAACAGAATAAATAAGAATCTTATGGTTCAAAGTGGTGTTACTTCCCAAACTATGGGGAAGAACATTAGCTCTTCAGTTTTTCCTTCAGTTACCAATGTTTTTATTCAGGCAACTTCAGAGTCAGGTGATTGGAAACCAGCTGCTTTCAAAAAATGTAAACATTTACTAACAGAGTATGTGATGCCACATCTCCTCCACTTCATGGCAGTTTTGACTGGGTTTTACTTGTTTCGAATCCAAGACAATGAGGACCTCAGTGCTTTGGTAGAAAAGGTATAAGGTAGCATAAAAATATTTAACATTCCCAACATTTTATAGGCTCAACTTAAACAGGTCCACAATTCAGGCAAAAGTGAGGAATGTGATGGAGCAGGGGGAGCAGGGCTCCAATTGGGGGAGGGGGAGAGGGAATACTTAGTAATGGGCTAATGTAGATGTGCCACTGCATGGATGGGGTCATATTTTCACAACTGGATTGACTATGATGGGGTTGCATTTATATAGTTACTAGAATGGGGTGGCACAATTTTTGGGATTTTGGGATAAGAAAATTCTGGTATAAAGGGATTTGAAAATGGGAAGATTTCCTGGTAAAAGTTGCTACTGTATTACCAGATATGACTAAAATGTGGTGTATAGTTGGCCAAAGAATAGACAATAAATTGGCTCAAGTATCCCCCTTCCCCCTTTCCCCTTCCCCTATTCCCCCTTTCCCCTTCCCCTTCCCCCTTCCCTCTTCCCCCTTCCCCCTTCCCCCTTCCCCCTTCCCCCTTCCCCCTTCCCCCTTCCCACTTCCCCCTTCCCCCTTCCCCCTTCCCCCTTCCCACTTCCCCCTTCCCCCTTCCCCCTTCCCCCTTCCCCCTTCCCGCTTCCCCCTTCCCCCTTCCCCCTTCCCCCTCCCCCTTCCCTCTTCCCCCTTCCCACTTCCCCCTCCCCCTTCCCCCTCCCCCTCCCCCCCTTCTGAACTTTGATTTGTAGAAATTACTCATTTGTCTCTATACTGGGAGGGAAAAGTTTAATTTAGGATGTTCATTATGGATCAGAGATTTATGAATTTTCCAGCTACGAAGCAGAACCTCCCTTCTTGATGAACTGCAGGCTCTATGCAGAAGGAACTGCAAGAGTGAGTCTTGTGATAAACACATCAGGCCCCGGCCCCCAGTAGTCTAACAAATAACCTTAGAAGTATTGTTAAGGATGTTTTTATTAATTATTTTGTTTCCTTTCCCAAGGTTTTTTTGCTTAGTTCCATTCCTAGGAAGATTGTTTCAAGGTTAAGGTAATTTGTGCAATAGATTTTGCAAATGCTTGATGTTATATTTTTTATTTGAAAAATTATGAGTAAATTAAGACTTTTATTTCATTTTTGCAGAATTTTTTTCTTGAGCTTGGTGATGTTGGCAATTGCTGATAGTGCCGTTGAAATGTTGTTTCTTGGTGTCTCTAATTTAGCCTCAGTGACAGGATTCAGTCACAATTCAAGGTTAGTCTGGCTTAAAATTAAATAACTGTAATTTATGGCAATTTACTTGCACAATATTCACTTGATGCTGCATGCCACTTTAAAAGGGAAACTTGTAATCGTAGGTAAATATGCCCCTTTGTCATGTCACCCCAAGTCATGTGGCCTCCTGGCTAAGTGATTTGCCCCCTTAAAAAAAAATGGGAAATTGCTCATTACATCACTTTTAGACGTAAGGGTATCAAAGAGTATCAGTGGTTTGCAATAGTCAAACTCAGTGGTAATTAATCACAATAGTAAAAGACTTGTTTAAGTCCACATTGAGCTGACCAAAACAGTGAAAATGTCCAACTCCTGCCTCAGGCTTTACCATAAGTTTTGACTTATTAAATAAGAATTTAAACGCAAAAAAAAAAAAAATGGAAGAAATAAAGAGATCGATTTTGCTGCAATACAGGCCAAAATTAGCAAGAACTAAGTATTCTTAGTTGAAGTTTTGTTAGTATGGTAATAAGCGATGAAAGATGTCTTTATTTTTTTCCTGATAGTGGCCAGCGGATAGCAGTTTCATTCATTGTACTTGGCTTTTTTGTGGAGGCCTTTGTTTCCATAGTGACACTCATGAGTTACTGTGCTCAGTGTGAATTGTTGACCTTTTATCTCCGCGAGATTTGTCAGAGAATGGAGGAAAAAACCAAAGATCTCTCTGCTTTAATGAAAGTAATCACAGCTTTGTGGAATATTCTTGAGACATGACTTTTTAAACAGTGAATCCCACCCCAAAAAAATTATAATGAGATTAGGCTTCAATACTTTTTCAAAGTTTTATTTCAGCCTCTGAAATCACCCCACCTCTTCCACCAACCCCTGTCAATTTTGAGTTAACCCTTTCACTCCCAATTATCTCATTCATAATTTAGTAATTCTCCTTACTGTCTGCCATACAATTCTTAGTTTGTTAGTTTGTAAAATTTGGTATTGGATCAACTGATAATCCCCTAATTTATATTTTTCTTTATCCTCATCACTTGATTGCTTGATATTGTAATGATATTGCAAGGAGAAATTTTGTCTTGATCACTCATGGTAGTAAAAGGGTTAAATTGAAAATGAAGGTTGCAATTAAATAGACATGAACCTACTTCTCAATTAAAGTTTTAAATGGTAATTTTTTGAACATGTGAACAGAAGTGGAATCAGAATTTTAGTTAATGGCTTAAATCAGTGGACTTACTCATATCCTTTTGTTGCAAAACCCATGGTTTCTCTTAACCTGTTAAAACTCTGAAAAAAAACTGCCTTCCTTCCCTTAATCAGACACCAATGTGCATTTTCCAGGATATATATATTTACTTATGTCTTTGGAAAGAATCTTTAACACCAGTTATTAACAGCTTGGTTACATGCATATGTAAAAATCATCTGTACTTGCAAAACCTTGAAGGCCCTTCTTTTTAATCAAATCACTCAGAATTATGAAGCAGTCAGGGACGAATAGAGTATGGCTTGCAATCATATCCCTACCCTTAATTTTCCTTAGTTTTATTACAGATCTATTCCTCTTGTTTTCCTTGAAAGAAAATGTAAAAAAGATCTCAAATTCAATTGAGCATTATAACATCCTCAGCTTGCATGTTTTTGTTTTAGGACGTAATGGATGTAAAGAAAAACCTCAACAATATGAATGGAAAAATATCCATAATTGCAAGTCTAATTGTGCTCTGCTACCTTAAAATTACTGTGGCAGGTAATCATTGATAATTGTAGGGTGTTTATTTCTGCTTATCATTATGAAGTTTGATTCAAGCTTTGAATTCAATAATAAGGTTCTTGTGTGAAGGCATTCTAGAGGAAGAACAGGATGCCCAAGCTTCCAAATGAGCCTCTGTAAATATGCAAATATATTGCACAATGGGCAAAATGGAAGGATTTGCCTGGGCTTAAACAGTTGCCATAAACATACTCCCTAACAAATCCTCATGTCTTGTCCATTGCATAGCATAAACATATTTGCATATTTATGGAACCTCATTTTGTAAGCCTGGGCTACCTGTGGAGGAGGAAGGAATTGTTGAAGCTATTTGCAAAAGGGCAAGGCAAACTTAGGGGAACCGATAGAGGCGCTGCCAAAGAAGATGAAATTTCCAGGTGGCATAGTCTCAGATTTTCATGTGTAAAGATATATACTGTTAGCAAGATGACCTGTACTATCACAGCTCTAACTCTTTAACATCCAGAAATGATTAAGATATAACTTCTCCCTTCAATATCCATACATTATTCAGCAAACAGGTTATGAGAATACTCAAACTTTCTAGGTAGATGTTCTTATCTTGATCTAGCACCAAATTCTTGTAATCAATTTACAAGGAAATGTGCAGCAGCTAGAGGGGAGAATTAACAATCAGATCTTGGGAGTAAAAGGGTAAAATGATCTCTGTATCAAACTAATGCTCGAATATGAAGCACAAATCCTTGCCTGGTGTGTGATTAAGTTCAAATTAAGTATAAGTTGTTCCACAAAGGTTTTGTTTGTTGATGCACTAACAGGGTACTAAGTAAAATGTGTAAAGAGATATTCCAATCAAATAACACATATTATATCACCAACATTAGCATGATTGCTCTGACAAATTTCTGTGCTATTTTACTCTTACAGAGGTGATCAACATGATGACCTGCATTAAGAATGACAAACAAAGTGCCATTACGTTCCTTTACAGATTGTTAGCTCCACTCTTGTCCTTCTCTTTTATAATGATTCCCTTTATAGTGGTGAGTACTTTTAAAGCATTTGGTATGTAAACAAAGATTCATTTCATCCTGTTTCAGCTGACTGTTGAACCCATGCTGACAAGTGAACTAATCATTAATCAATCCCTAGAAATACATCACACTTCCAACTGCACATTTCAAAAATATGGTCTTATATTGAGGCTGAAGATATCTTGTGAGATATATCATCTTTTGGTCAAAAAACAAGCCTGGTGACACCATTATGGGGAAAAAAGAGAAGAAAGAAAAACATTGTAAAATACATTGGACATCTTCTTTTTATATGAAAAAAAAAGGGTGAAGTCTGTACTCGAACCAAGTGGCTCAACCAGCTAGGGCTTATCCTGCTTTCCTTAGCATAAAGTAGCTAAGAGTATCACTACTCCCCCCTGGATGGGATGTTAGTCCATTACAAGGTCCCCCCCCCCCCCACCCCAGAATTTCATCAGGCTTCCTTTACAAATTGCCAGTCACCACTCATACTCCTGGAAGTAGAGAGGCACTGTCAGAGGAAATGTTTTGCCCAAGATCACAACACATTGACCCAGGCAAGACTCCAACCCAGACCTCTCAATAAGGAGTCAAATACCTTAACCATCAGACCATCACATCTCTCACACCTTTTATTTATTTATTTTTTTCTCTTTTTTATATAGCTGATGTAAAATTCTTCATTTGGGGCCCATGAAGAGTGTGAGTTGGTTTTGATTTTTTTATAACTTCTTTATTTGCAGGCTGCTCGCTTTAGTGCAGTGGCACAGAAGTTTAAACAGCAAAGCCTGAATGTCAGAGTGTTTGGATATCCTTCAGCCACACAGCTGGACCAGGACTCTTTCATTTTGTTCACCCAAGGTGTAGCAATGAAGGTTAGTTTGGTCCTACAAAAAATTTGTTTCTTAGGGGAAGGGGGAGGGGGAGGGTGGATCACTAGCAGGAGGTGATAGGTTTGTGGTTTGTAAATTAGTGAAGTCAGCCTTAAAAATCTCATGGATTGTAGATTTTTATAAAAAATTAAGTAGCTTAGCAAATTTTAAAAATGTGTACAAATACTATCCACCTAAGAGAGGGATTTCTGCATCAGATTGTTAATCTTTGTATTTTTTCAGCAATCCTCCCCTTTGCCCAATATATGACAAGCTGAACATACTTATATACACTCATAAAGTGATGGAGTTCCAGATGTGAACAAAAACGTTTTGACTAGACTAGGGCGGAACAGTTTGTGGTTATCTGATAGGTTTCAATGTCCCCATGTTGAAAATTTCTTATGGCCCTTTATGTCATGCAGGTATTAATCAAATTTTCCACATAGCACTTTCTGGAATTTATTTCCAGGGTTAGGTTTTTTTGGTCTGATTATTTAAACAAAGTTGAGTCGTTTTTTAACAAAACTGCCTCCAAAACAATCCTCCATCAATTCCGCCAGGTCTATTTATTTTTCAAACAGTGTCAAGAGGGCCAAAAGCTAACAGTGGCAGGACATCTATTTAATTAAATCAACCCTCTTATGAAGAAAGCCTGAGGCCCACTGATTGTGTAAAACCGCAGTTTGCATTTCGTGATTTATCAACTCACAAGGAAACATCAGATAGAAGCAACTTTATAAAGATTGTTCAAGAGAATCCAGGTTTTTTTAAATCTTTAATCATATATCATTGTTTCCTTCACTAGGCCAAACTGATGTTGATGCCAATTCATGGCTCATATGTGTCTGCTACTGTGATACTGATCATGTTTGGGCTCCTGGTATTGATCCAATTACATATCATATCTACTAATGTTAGATACCTTTGAGAAGTGGGCATAAGCTGTTATTTTCTGCCACCCTTAATAACCTCCCAAGGGAACTAATAGGGTTCAATGAAATACTTACAGGTTTAAAAGAGAATGAAAATTGAGGAGCTGCAGTGAAATGGTTGAATATTGTTTCCATGGGTTAGAATTACTTCCTTTTGTTTGTTTCTTTTCCATAAACTGAATTGTAGGTTTAAAATAATTGTTTGTTGTTACAGAACAATTAAGTAAAGCTGGTTTCTGTTTAAAATAACACACTTTTCTTTTTATACTGATATCCTCTTGTTTTCTACTTTTTTCAAAACAATTATTTTTGTTGATGGAATTATAGAACATTTTACAGTGTGTACCGGAAGGATAGGCCATTTAATTTGACTGATTGAAATGGGGCAAGCCTAAATTTTAAAAAGAGTTGTCATTGAATATAATTATTAATCATCTTTTATTGAAAAAGACCCAAAGGATGATTAAGTGGTATTCCTTTTCCAAGGGTCCATTTGTATGGAGTTTTAACTTCCCGAAGAGATTCCACTTTGCTGCATGTCCTTTTAGTAATAAATCACAGATGTTAAAATGTGTGAGAACAAATATGTGGCAGACAAGGTAGAGCTGAGTGTGTCATTAATGGTCTTACCACATTTGACAACTTCTAGTGATCAAGTTCTGTACACAACCATAGAAACAAGGAGGTAACACAGAATTTACTTGTTTTATATGATTAAAAGGCAAAATATTGTTTATAGTGCTGTCACCTATGCATCTATCCACTAATCTACAAAGAAGAACCAGTCAAGATGCATGTATGATTCAGCTTACAATATAATGCTAACTTAATTGTGGTATAATTGTAAATGGGATTGTAAATAAATTTTAACAAAAGGTAGAGAAATAAAATGTTGATGCAGAATACATTGTGAGAAGTTCAACACTTAACAATTGGTTCATACATCAGCATGCGTTCATCAAGATATGAAGCACTTGGGAAGTTTGGAGAGTACGAAAGATGCGTAAGAGTTGCTCGAGGCTTAGCCGAGAGCAACTCTAGCTTCTTGAGTGCTACCCAAACTTCCCTAGTGCTTCATATCTCAACGAACACACAGCTGATGCATGAACCAATTGTTTTATAACATTTTCAACCCAATGGAAAAAATTTTTTTTTATCAAGGGATTTGTTTGCTGACGTTATGAGTGTGTACAATAGGAATATGAAGCACGTTGACACAATTGAATTTGATTAGACAAATTTACTAGCTATGTTATAATAGATATTTGCATATACTGTGATGATTTTATAAGCACCCTCGTTCCAATAACTGCCCTCCCTCTGATAAGTGCCCCCCCCTCAAATTAATTGTTAATTAGTGCCCTTATTGAGTAAGCACCAAATTCAACACCAAATTCTTGCAGCTGAAGTTAAAAGAAATGTAGACAGTACAGAAAATGAATTTGTTGATCTTAGGAAAGGGTCTCACAGTGTTACCTAATAAGTAACTTCCCTTGCCTCTCTCTGTAATTGCTTTATCTATCTTTATCTGATATGTGGAAAGCTCGAAGGCAAGTAACTATATAGAAAAAAAACACAACAAACAAATACCACCATCTTTGCAATAGAGTTTGCCCTTACATAGGAAATCTTGGTAATAAATAAATAAATATCTAATTTTTCAATCTGGTTTAACAACTTGCTGAGGCAGTATTCCTCATCAAATTTTCATATTTAATGAACCAGCTGGAGTTTTCAAACAGTTATTTTGATCTGTGGGTGCTTTATCCACTCAGCATTTTTCATGATACTGCTAGTAGAAGAGAAACCTGAGAAGTAAGAACAAAGTTTTTACTAACACCAGAACCCTCATCCCATTTTATCACTGAATAACAGTAAGTGAAGTCCAACCTCACCACAGTGGTCAAAAAGAAGTGACCAACAGGGAAATGTGGAAGTGTTATATGAGACCTGTAACGTCTCAGGTTCAAAGATGGGAATAGTCTGTTGGCCATGATCCTTGTGAAGAGGTTGTTGTTGTAGATAGGTTAAATAAAAAGACTGAACGACTCTGCCGAGAAGGAAAAAGTGACTGTTGTGAGGAGATTGCCATTACAGACAGTTTTGACTGTATCCAGAAGTTAGCCCTGACAGTTTCACAGCAGAAAACAAACTATAACAAGTGGGTGACTCAGATTTTTCCTTTGTCCCACACTTGTGACACAAACAAATTACAACTTTTAATAAAAAATCACAAGCACTATCACCCGTTACCTTCCAGAGCAACAGCAAATGCACCTTGGTCAACAATGCCATTATTGTCACTGTGCATGTTAACTTAACATACCTGCTGAATTGATGGACATCCAATGATCTGTTGATCTTCTTCAGAGTAAGTTTCCATCACCAAGTCATTCATTTGTTTGTAATATTCTTGAACCTTAGCCTGTAATGTTATAGAATTCCATTGAGTATTCTAATCTCAATGTAAAAGAAAGAGTGAATTCTTTTTTGTAAATCCAGCCTTGTTACTTTCAGTGGCAGGCTCTTACCAAGTACTGGGATATCAACAGTTTTTTTTCATTTTTGAAGAGCATGTTTTAGTTAGAACTACATTTACAATTCCAAGAGCAAACTCATGAAAATATAACATCCCAAAGTTAGTGATATTTAAACTGTGACACTGCCCCAAATGGTCTTTTAATACTCAGCATTAAAAGCAAAAGTTCCATCTTTTATGCCACAGTTTGGTCCCAGGTCCTTGTTATAAATGGATACCCTCGGTAATGATTTGCTATACACGTGTTTTTGCCATTGGAGTGTTAGGTTTTGTATTTATATCAGGAAAAGAAATTACTGTTGATCATTACCTTGACAGGTTTAAAGAGAATGTACTCTGTGTCTTTGTTTGCCAAAAACAAAGCCATGCTTTGCAGAGTGCTTGTGAGCTTGGACTTCAGTAACATGTAAGTCTCACTAACAACTTTGCGAACATTCTCTGAAAAACAAAATTAAGAAAATTTAAAGTACAACGCATAACTCTATTCATGACTTAAAAAAGTGCTGGAGGTTATAAAGCTTTTCATGTAACTACCCAAAGTATTAAAGTAAGAAATATTTTTTATCACCTGGTTTTGCAAAAGGTTGTTGTTTGAGGAATGCTTTAGTATCTTTTCCTTCCTCTTGGGCAAGATTCTTAATCACTGTTACCTGCAAGAAAAATTTCAGAAAATCCATATTCCTTTATTTTTCTCATGTGTACTTGACATCTTTGAGTAACTAAGAGTGTACTAGTTACACAAAAAAACTATTTTTTTTAACCCTTTTCACCCCCAAGACCTCTTTTATTTAGTAATTCCCCCTACTGTTTGTCATACAATTCTCATGATGTTATCTTAGAGAATTTGGTATCTGATCAACTAATAATCCCCTAGTTGATACTTTTCTTTATTCTCATCACTGGTTTGTTTGATATTATATTGGTATCATAAGGAGAAATTCTGTCTTGGTCACTCATTGGAGTGACAGGGTTAATAATGAAGTTATTTGCCACCTGTTTAGTTTAAGTACCAAACCATCCACAACCAAAAACCAAGGCAGACAGATCACTCAATCCATCAAAAAGTTAATTGGCATCAAGATTCAACTTACCTTGGTCAAGAATGCTGACAAAGGAGAGATGAGAGACTCTGATACATTTTGAATAAACTGCTCACACACAATCCTGAGTTCAACATCAACATCCTTCAGTTGATAACAAAACAAAAGTGCTCAGTTATGAAATGGAAATAGCCACAAAGCTAGAGTGTAATATTATCACGACTCTATAAGAGAGATCCTCTACACTTGTTGTGTTAGTGGGGCAAAAAATGTAATTAATTTCCTACAAGGAATTGAACTGCACCTAGTTTCAATTTAATGTTCAGATTCCCAACCAGCTGAGCTGTAAAGAACTCATTTGTACGCCAGGTCATAAAAGACCATAACACACATCCTGCAAAATACTTGTATCAGCAATTTTTGATGTGTGTTGCTTTAAGATTGAGTAAGATAAAAATAGTAAAAGAAGCAAAGAAAACTCAAAAGCTCTCTAGGGTGACTCTGTACATATGGACAATTTAGATTTAGATCAAAGCTAAGTTTGTCCAAATATTTAGCTTTCCTTACCTTCTTTGAATCCAGATAGTTTTCTGTTAACTGAGGCGCTCCCTGAAACAGAATTACCAGTAAAGTATAGCTAGTGTTCAGCACTACTTTTTTAAGATTCCTACCAAAACACATCAGGACAAGGGCATACTGTCTAGAAATGAGTGCATCTCTCTCCTTAATATCTAACAAACTTACATCTAACAAAAATTCCAGCAATGCATTGTTGCCACTGAGAGCAAACAGCCTGTTGCTGTGACTCCACAAACCATATGCTGCAGTCCTCATTTTACTGAAGTCCAGCGACATTTCCTTGACAGCAAAATCAACATCAAAAGGGGCAATCTGCTCTCTGAGGATCAGCAGATGTTTTATGAGGAACAGATGACCGTTTATAGAATCCTGGGAAAAATGCCAGACTTACATAAATGTAGAGAATACAAACCAAATGCTAAATATTAGCCCTTTACAACCTTACATCAGTATACAAGTTCTCATACTGTTTTCTAGACATTTCCTAATGATGGAACTTGCAAGGAGAATTTGTCTAACAATCAAGAGCTTATTGAGGTCGCAATCATTCCCTTCATTCTCATGACCTTAATGTTTGATTTAAGGGTGATACTGTTGGGAGAATTTAGATGCTTATCACTCACAGGGAGAAAATGGTTAGGCATCAAAGACAGGGGGGGCAGAAAATTGAAAGGATGCATGGAAGAAAGAGCTACATGATTTTCGAAGCAGCATCTACTTCTCCAAAGGGATCTTATACATAACTGAGTCAACACTTGGCAGTCACCTAAATCTGTCAGTTTGTATCTGTACCTTTCTCTGAGCAATAAGAGAGCTTGCTGTTTTAAGGGACTGGATGCAGAGGGACAAAGCCTCCTGAGAAAGGCCTTCAAATGTTTCTTTCTAAAATGTAAAAGGTGAAATCAAACATAAACTTTCAAATCAATGAGATATAAACTAGATGAAATAAGAGGACAGAAAATCAAATACAACCCAAAGAAGGTAATAATCCTCACCGAGATGCACCGATAGAGTTTTGAGAGACACACCAGTGTGCGTCTGACTGTTGGGTACCACATACCCTGAAGGTCTGCTAACGCTCCTGGTAACTCTACAAACAAAAAAGATACAAAACAGGTGAAGAAATGTTAGACAGATGCATTTGAGTATGGCAATGCTTTTGATCATAACTAACCAACAGACTTCTTCTCTTCTTCTCCAGATTGTTTTTCCTCTTTCTCATTATCCCCTGCCTGAAAGTTGAATGTAGAATGAAAGTCTTCAGATAACACTAAGTAGGCTGCAAGAAGTTTAACTCCTGTTATATGGAAAGCCAGTCTACCTTGGTAAACCTCTCACAAGTTCATTAGGTGTCTCTGATAGTTTTTCACCCCTTTCACTCCCAAGATCTCATTATTAATTCTCCTTACTGTCAGCCAAACAATTCTTATGATGTTAGCTCAAGGAATTTAGTATTGGATCAACTAGTAATTCCCCAATTGTCTGCTTGGTATTTTATTGATATCAAAAGGCAAAATTCTGTCTTGTGCATATGTAGGAGTCAAAAGGTTAAGTACCCTACAGTTTTAATGGTACAGTAGTGTTTACCAACCCCAATAATAAGTTTTTCTGGATAAGCTAGATCACCAGGTGCTGGGGAATATTTCTGGATGTCACTCTCAATGTACGCCTGCCAAAAAAGAGAAAATTGGTGTCAAATAGGAAAATGTTTGTCACATAGTGAAATGACACTCGTCTTCCTAAGATAAGCTCCGTTGATATCCAAATTAGTTGTTCGTATCAGTAGTTGTTACCTGTGCCCGGTAAACCAGCCGTTCTTGTACATCCTCTAACATCTGTAGAACAACAACTTCAAAAGCGGCTAGTTCTTCACCTGAAAAAGAAGAGTAATTTTAGATTCCAACCAACCCCTGCATTCTCTCAAATTGTTTGACATAAAAGGAAGGAAAAAATTCTTGGCTCTGCGTCATCTATACATTAAAATAACAAATTCAAATTGTTTTGCTAACTAGTAAAATTTAACAATTATACCTTTTTGCTGCACATGATCCTCAATCATTTCCACCTAAAGAGAACCAAAAAAGAACAATTATTATAATACCCCTAATAATGTACATGGAAAAGTTATGCACTTCTGATTGGCTGAAAATTAGTGCATTCTCATATAACAAGGTGCAAAGTTGTAACATGAGTGCAAATTACAAATAGCGCGCAGACGCTTTCAAAATTTTGTCTGTCCTGACTCTGTGATGTTTTTTTCATGTACATTATTAACAAGTAATAACATGAATGCAATTTGCCGTAATAAACATTTGTAAATTTTCCAAAGACTATAAATGGTATTTGCCCTATGGGCTCATGCAATTATATTGTCTTCAAAAAAATTTACTTGTGCTTATTGACACCAAATTGCACTGGAAATCATATTATTACCTATACTTATCGGAGCATAAGGTGCAATCTTTAGGATCACATTTTTCCATATAATATTTTAGGTACAGAAATTAACAAAATTTGGTGGCCTTACCCACTTCCAATATAAGTCATTTTTTATCACTTGGCAGTGTTCTCTCTTATCTTACACACAAGAGGTATATGAAATTTTTAAACCAATAGGCAATCCTTGAAACTATTGATTTTTCTAGAATTCCAAGCAATTTTAAGATGTAAGACAAATGGCAAATTTTACCAGCTACTGCTTAAAAGGAGAGCACTGCTTGGAAATGGGTAGAAAGCTTTTAATTAATTTACTAAGTCCACATACAATCTACAATAATGATAACAGTGATCATAATTATGACAAAATAAATTTACCTTTAATATTGTGCAGAGTTCAGTGAGTGTCTCCATGTGATTCATGTGGATTATTACAGGTCTCAGCGAATCGTATAAGGTACTGCACAAAATTTCTAACAAGGAGCTACAAAGCAAAGAGAAATTTCATTTTGAAACATTAACAAGAAACCAATCAGAATCATTCAGTCTAAATCTATTCTGTCAGCTTTGCAAGCCCTTTGTGTTTGTGGCTAACATTTTTAAACTTCATTCTCCATTGTATACATTTCTTTCATCAAGAGCTTGACTCTCCCAACTTGACTTGTACGAAAGGCCAAATTCTCACAAGCCAGAGTAAACAAACTTTCACAAAGGTAAAAAGATTACAAGTGATAAAATATTTCACTTACTCGAGACCTGAACTTGGCCTAGAGAAGAAGTGATAGTATAACTGGTATTCATCCTGACAGACGCGAATCAACACTGAACAACCAGCACGAACCTACGAAATAAATGTGATTCTAAGGTTAGTTATAATTGGCCTGACTTAACCCTTTAACTCCAGGATCTGATTGTTAATTCTCCCCTCTACCTGCTGAACATTTCCTTGTAATTTAGTCATGAGAATTTGTCATGAGATCAAGATAACAAGTTTTAAATGATAAGTTTGAATATTCTCATTATCTGTTTGCTGGGTGATATAAGGATATTATGGGGAGAATTTTCTTGTCGATCACTTCTGGGAGTTAAAGGATGAAACATTTGATCTCTAACAGTGACTTGCATCTAATTTCTCCTCACATTATCATCCCTGAATAAACATTATGGTCATGAGAATAAAGAAACTGATCACAACCTCTAGAAGCTATTGATTGTTAGACAAATTCTCCCTGTATGTACCACAGTTAATATAAGAAGAGTAAGGAGAACTTGCATACTGATGTTAGGGTGTAGTACTGTTACAGGGTGTTTCTCACTTTTAAGTGGGTAAAATTCCTCTGTTTCAACCATTCAAATGAAAACTTTTCCAGCTGTACTTTCAGTGTCAAATGACACAATCAACACCACAAAGCAGTTTAGAAACCTTATTTTGCATTTCTGTGCATAAACTTACTAGAGAACAAGGATTTCTTTCATACTGCTTGGCCAGTTTATCAATAGCATCACTAACACATGGGGTCAGGAGTTGAGAACGCTGAGAGAGATAGCACTGCTGGCAGTCACTTAAAAGTGAACTGTACCTGAAACATCAAGAAACAAAAAATGGCACCTTTCACATAAAAAAGGCCTTCAAAATTGCTTTTCACTGTCACTACAATAATTGTCTTTAAGTAATACTTACTCAGAACTTAAGTGACTTCTCTGTTCAATCTGTTCCATTAAACTCTGTTAAAGAAAAGAATAAAATGAATTCTTAGTAAATCGAATGAATTGAAAATAAACTGGCCTTCATTGTCAGGCAGTTAACCCTTTCAAACAACAACAACAAAAAAATCACTCCCAGCAGAGACCAAGGCATACTTTCTTTTTGCAGTATCAATACAATGTCAAGCCGATTAATAATGAAAACTGAGAAAAATATCAATTAGGGGATTATCATTCAATCCAATACCAAATTCTCAGAACCAAAATTATAATCAACTTATGGTAGACAGTATGAAGACTTACCAAGGAGATATTGGGAATGAAAAGGTTACCTGTATCTCCTTTAGCTTCCAACAATAAAAATAAAGTTAAATACAGTGACTGACCTTTACTCTTGGAGCACAAGTCCTGAATTTCCCATAAAATAAAGCAAAGGAACTTTCAGAAGAATTTCCACCTTCCTGAAATAGCCAATGAAAAAACAAGAAAACAAGTTTCCTTTCAAAATCATCATACCCTCAAAAATATTCAACTGCAGCACTGGAAATAAGTTTTCTTCCTAAACAGGACATGTGTCAAACCAAATCTTCCTTTTGACCTGACATATTTTCAACCAATATTAACTACAATGAATAATCAACTTGATAGATAAGCATAATTAAGAACAAAAATGAAATTTGTTACCATAATGGTCTTTGAACACTAGTGTCCAAAATGGCACATTTCTATCTAAAACTGATACTACTTCCTTAAATAAAATGATACTGTCTAAAATTGGATGTGTCTAACATTCTTTCCAAAAGGAGACTTTGGTCTCTAAAATCAGACACCAGTGTCTAAAATCAGACACTATAATCTAAAATTGGGCACTGGTGTCCAAAATCAGACACCAGTGTCTAAAATTAGACACTAGTATCTGAAATAGAACACTACCGGTTGTTTTTGAAATAGAAACTCGTGTCCAAAATCAAAATAAGTATCCAAAATTGGACACTTTTGTCTAAAATAGGACACTTTTTTTAACCACTTTCCATCAACCTACCTTATTTGCCAACACCTGTGCTGTGGCATTTTTCAGCAAATTCACAACATGCATTTTCACTTGATTGAGGGCCTGGTTCAAGCACTGTTTGAATCTGACAAGATACACTTGGGATTCTTTGAACTGAGGCTACAAGGACAAAAAAATATATTCATATGTAATCCACTAGTTTTGCAGCTACTGCATTGCAACTGAATTCAGCAGCTTGCAAGAGGCATGCTGCATAAGAACATGGCTGGTATATAGCCCCATGAGACCTCTGACACTCATTTGCAGAGTATTTGACGGGTGTTCCTCCAGGACCTCGGATATACATGTATTCTTTGTCCAGTACCCAATGAAATGTGGACTTTACACACTTGGTGGAGCCTCAAGCTTTGCAGTATACAGTTACGGGGGGTGGGGATGGATCTGAACTTATATCCTTCAGCTACTGGCATTCAGCAGCATACCAAGCTTTCTCATAATGATTATATTTATTGAAAAAAAGGAGGAACAAACACCCTAGTATTCCCTCCCCCAACTGCAACCTTGCTCAGCCAAGTTTGAAGATCATTAAAAATAACTTAAGTTTTTAAAATGAATTTATAAACAAAAGATTTAAACCTTCCACTCCAAAGATCTCATTGGTACTTCTCCTTAGTTTCTGCCATCCAATTCTTATAATGTTAGTTAAGAGAACTGCTAGAAGATCAATTAAAAATTATCTTTTTTATATTGTTCTTTATTCTCATCACTTTCCCAACAGTGTTGATATTGTAAGGAGAAATTCTGTCTCGGTCACTTGTAGGATTTAAAGGGTTAAGGACAGAAAACTTACATTGCTTGATATAAATGAAATACACTCATCAAGTCTTGCCAGCATTGGAACAAAGGACTCGCTTGTCACTGAGAGCGTGGATGAATTGAGTTTCTGAAAACAAACCAAATCGTGGTGGGTAATGATTCCATATTAAAGTACAGTCAATCCTTTATTAAGTGATCACCCACAAGGAATGGCAGGTCTACCACTTAATACAGGTTCCACAGATTAGGGGTACTATAAAAAAATTATAAAGTTAACAATACTACTTTATGCCATAATTGACAACTCAGTGCACAGAATCTTGCTCAATAATACTACATAATTTGGTTTTGAGAGAGAAACTTGGAATAAAAAAATTCCTTACATGATTATTTATAATAGTTTTATTTGAGTGGTTCAGCTTTCAGAAACTGATTGATACATGTGGAGGACAATGAAAACAGGCCATTGGGACTTACAAAAGGGTGGCCTCTGAGGAGAAAATCACAGTGGTGAAGGGAAAACAAATTTGGGACTTTAATGACATCTGACTGCTGAACATGGGGTGAATGCTTCATATGGCACCGCATAACACTGGTTTGATTGTAAACCAAAATGACAAACATACAACTTATTAGCTAAGGCTCTAACAAATTTTTTTTCCTAGCATAACAATGGTCTGGTCACTCACATGTCTAAGATGATCTAAAGCGTTGAAGTAAGACAACTTGTTGCTGATACTTTCAGCCATGTTCATCAACTTTGTCTGAAAGGTTGCCATGTGAAAATAAATAGATGAACTATTAATGTGGAAAAAAAGGTTCTTAACCCCTTCACTGCCAAGATCTGATTATTAATTCTCCCTTCTAGCTGTGACTCACTTCCCTGTACATTAGTCACTTAACTTCAAAGCTGCTGCAGATAATTTAGTAGATGTAAGCAACCATTAAAACATTCCCGTGGTTCAATCATTTTGTTATCTTGTAACCTTGTTGACCTTGACCAACTGCTATAAGGAACAAATTTTCAACGCCCAACTGCAATCACATTGTTTTGGTTCTGCTACATCTGTTACCTCAACACCACTAATTTCTGCATTATTTTGAAATCACTCCCACAGCTAATGTTTAACCCTTTAACTCCCATAAGTGACCAAGACAGAATTTCTCCTTACAGTATTAATACAATATCAACCAGATAAGTGATGAGAACAAAGAAAAATATCAATTTGGATGTAATAAGTTGATTCAATACTAAATTCTCTGAACGAACAATTATAATAATTGTATGGTTGAAAGTAAGGAGAATTACAAATTTGATCTGGGAGTTAAAGGGTTAAAGGAAGGTAAGGTCTTCAATGGAGAGAATTTAAATGAAACTCAAATGTTTATATCTATCTCTTTGACCTGATCCTGAAGAAGCTGTTCACAAGCTTCATGAAGAGCCCCAGTTTTTGTGGATACCAATAAGTGCTTCTGCTGTAGATCCTGCAGATGATTCAAAGCTGACTCCACTTCACTCAGAATACTGTCACAATGATCGCGATAAGAACGCAACTGTGCTGCATAGGATCTGAGGAATAAATTATCCATATACCAGGTGTTACAAAGATCTTTTACTTCCAAGATCTAAGAATTAATTCTCATGACTGTCTGCCATACATTTCTTTAAAATTCACTTCAGAGGATTTGGTGCTGAGTCACGCAGTATTGTCTGGTTCTAATCACCTGTATCCTTAGCATGAAATCGATATTATAAAGCAAAATTACTAGTAGTAGTAGTAAACCTTTATTTATTATAAAGCAGGGTAAATCCTTCAGTCATTTGACATAACTGTTTTCAAGGGATGCCCTGTTTAACACATAAAATCTTACAATTAATACTACCTGTATTTACAAACTATTCTATTATATAAAAAAATATCAGAAATGTTATTAAATGCATATATCTACGTATATAAAAAGTTACAAATAACAATTTAAAATTATACAGTCATTATGATAAAACTATTTGTTACATTTGGGAATAAAACCCATGTTAACCTATCCTTTACATAGTCAAAACATTTTTTTGGGGTCACAGAACAATACCCATTAATTTTCCGTTACCTGTAAGATGATTCCTGCTCCTCCTCCATTTGTGCTTCAACATTTGCAAACCAAGCAAAAAACTGTTAATGAAAAAAATTTAGTTTAAAACTTACCTAATAACATCATAGCACAACTAGGCTTTGTGAACAGCACAGAAATCAACACTACTTTCAAGATAAGTCAAAAGAGTGACCTCATTCTGATGGTCAGCTTTATACCTTAAACAACATTCAAACTTGTTTAAAATAAATTAGAATGATTGACATCTCACACACCACACTGGACTAACCCAGATTTTGAAAGCAGCTTAATGTAGTCTGACTGTTGGTGAGCATAGTCCTGAGAAGGGCTGTTGGTAAAGTTAGGTCCTTCTGTTTGGTTTATTTGTGATGTTAATGTCATGAATATTCCTTACTGATTTGAAGAGAGTGGGTTGGATTTCTCTAATCCTCTAATTGATATCTTTCCTTATGCTCACCACTTATCAGTTTGATATTCTATTGATATTGTAAGGAGAAATTCTGTCTTGGTCCCTCACGGGAGTTGAAGCTTAAGGATTAACAACAGAGATGAAAACCCAACCTGCTGAGCATTTTCTATTTTTTCTGATCCCAAATCAACTGTTGCCATGTCCACAGCAGCTTCTTTACTGGTTTCACTCAAGGTCCTCTTTGCAGGTAAACTAGTGCAGTCGTCATCAGGTAACTTTGATTGATTAGCAGAGAATAATAAAGAAATATGCTTTACTTTAAAGTGAGTGGGACTATGTGCCTTGTCATTAAGATGAAGAAAAATGTATTGATCTCCTGTTCCATGATCTCACATCACAAGCATTCTGTTTAGCAATCAAATTCACTTAAGTAGATAAACAATTGGGTATGCAAAACCATATTACAAAAACTAAGCAAAACGAGGAAGTAACGTGAGGAAATATTTCTGTGAAATAATTAAGAAATATGCATTTCATCAGGTACGCAGCACTCATTGTCTGCCTCTTACATTCTATCAGAATTTATGTCCTCAGCTGATTAATCTAACTGTTTTGGTTCAAAACAGCTGATCCAAATGTACCATTTTTTAACTCACCTCGTCTAAAAGAGGACGATTTCCTGCTACTGTAGTAAGTTCAAGTACACTATTTCTTTGCTTTTCTGACAATGGTGCAAGAGGAGAATCCTTCACATCCCATAGACTTAGCTTCTCCTTTATCTCATTGGAATACGACGAATACCCAGCTTGAGCTTGAGCCGCCATGTTGGCACTTCGTCCGAAATGCATTGAGGTTTTTATAACGAGACTGCATTTATTACAAGTCAGCTGTTTCCCAAGTAAAAACAAAATGGCGGCCGAATTGTCCATTTTAGTAAGTTCGTTTCTGGAGACGAAACCCGAGAGTTATACAGCCTTTTTTCTTGAATGCATAGAATCAAAACAGCACCTTAATTTAGAGGTAAGTAAAATAACAGCTATATTTAAAATCCTCCGTTCAAATACTTCTTGGTATGTTTGTTTTCATTAGGTGGGTACACCACGTGCAATCCTCACCCGGGTAAAATATAATTTTTTCTATCTTTTACTTCAGAAAATTCCGGATGGCTGGATAGGAAAAGTCAATAGTCTTCTTAATTCAAAGACTGACTGGTAAATGTAGATATTTTTATTGCAAGGTGATATGCTGTAAACAGAGCGATGTAGGCTGTTAAAGGGGATATCTACTTTAACTTAGCTGGTTTTTACTCATTCCCACCCCCCCCCCCCCACCTCCTCACCCCTTTGAAAATGAGAACGACTAACAGCTCCCCCGTCCTTGCTGGATGAAAATAAAGACAAAGACAGACATGAGACATGATAAAACAAGCAAATTTAATGATCCTTCCCCATTCATTATGTAAAAGGTAACTTACGCAAGTACTAGCCTCCCCATCATCAAATTTCATAAATAGTGGGCCAGATATCAGGGGGATCAAATGACAAATAACTGGAACATTTCTCTAAATATAGACCTTACCAAGGATTTATGGAAAAGTCTTAGTGCCTTTCCTTTTCCACAGAACCATGCCATAAATGTTGCTTCATACATGTAAGTCTTAGGAACTAGATACACGCTCTTACAATTAACCCAAAAAGCTTTCAACCTCAGTGTGCAAAAAGAATAAATGATCTGGTATTGATTAATTTTACAGTTGGTTAGGTGTTTGTCTACTTGGAATAACAGTTGAACAATGTGATACAGAAGCCTTCAGGACAAATTGTTCATCATGGCTAAGAGGTCTTCTCCAGATAATTCAGGTAGCTTTTCAGGTTGTTTTCTTTGTCCTGTCTTTTTTTTTTTTTTTTTGTATTTTGTTTATGTTTTTGTTTTTTTTTTTTTGTTTTTTTTGGGCTTTTTTTTTCCTATGGTTGTTTTGTTGGCTTGGGTTCTCCATTCATAAATTTTTCAAAATATTATCCAGAATTTTTGACATAGTTTTTCAATGCTTATAGACTTCAAAAAAGTCAAGTGTCCTTCAGTATTGCAGCAAGATCCTTGATAACATTTTAAAACATGCAGCAGAGGTAAGAGGATGCTTTTAAACAATATTTTTTTTAGCAAGACTCCCAAAGACTATCACATTGTACACTTATTAAAAAAAATTGCAATTTGCTTCAAGTATACTCACCACCTATTATAACAAAAGTTTTATTGTTCAGTTTTCAGAATTATCAAGAGAGTTGTCTAACTCAGTCCTTCCATCCATCATTTCAACCTTGTTGGCCAACAAATGTTCAGTAAGTGCAGCATTAAAAGTAATGAACTTATGGAAAGAACAATACGTACAGGAGCAAACATTGCTTTGTTTTCATCCATGATCATGTCTGTAATTATTTGTAGGACGAGAGCTCAGTGTTGTTGATGCTATCTTCATGTATTCGCTATTTCCCAGGACCTTCAGGACCCTCCAGAGTAAGTAATTTTAATCAGGCTCTCGTAAGTGCTGTAGCATGATTGACAAAGCAGTTAAAGACAAATTATGACTCAGTAAGGGGTCCACTTTTGACAATGACCAGTGCCAGAAAACTCATGCACTCATCCTTGCAATACTGTAATGCCTTCCATAGCCAGTTCACACGCAATACAATAGTTAGATTATATCGTGCGTAACTAATTCACTTCTATATATAGTAAGTCTTACTATCACAACATAGTTTTTATAGTTTTTTTTTTTCGGCCAAGTCTGCCGAAAGTATTGTCAAGGGTTGCAACTCTAGGTTTAGCTCAAGGTCACTCACATCTTTATGTCAGCTACACCTTTATTATAATTTTATCTCTTTATTTTCAGAATCAAATTGAGAAATTTCTTTTACCACCTTTAAATTCATTCTGCAATGAAACAATGAAGGTATGTTGTTGTGGTCAATTGAACATTTTGAACAGCAGGCTTTTGGTTGATTTCATTCAGGCAACTTGCGCTGCATACTTAACAAACTTGGTCTTAATTTATGCTGTAATGAAGTAAAAAAATGGACAAAATTACCAACAAGAAAAGATCTTAAGACTTATCGGTAGACTTTATGTCTACCACTCAGAAGCCTGAAATGAGCATCCAAGTGGAGAACTGGCAGCAACTGGAATTGTTCTTCCTGACGTCAACATATGTTGTAATTCCAAAATATTTAAGATTTTTAGAGTCAATAATAACACCTAGATGAACAGTAAGCAACAGTTGTAAAGAAGACTTCTTTTTTGTTTGAGTGCAAGTTAAGAGAAACAAAAACATTACTGTGTATCTTTTTTTTGCCACAGGCTGCATGCAATTGCTACGCCTTGTTACCAAGATGTAGTCGCAGTGGGTCAGGTGACAAGCAACAGCTGTGTCCTTGGAATATACAATGGAACAAAGTACTTTGTACAATTCATAAACTCCTTGATAGCGCCTATGAAAATGTTGAGCCAGGTATGTTGTTCAGGATAATTCTTTTCTTCATCTTAATTTATTGAAACAGTAAATTGTGAAGTTCATTTACCAATTTCACATCATTTACTCCAGTTGCCAACAAACCCTCCCAAGACTCAGAAAATGAATCCCTTCCACTTGGTGATGTTCCAGCCACAGAACCAGACCGAACACACACTCTTATCACAAGGTTGAATTCATTGCTTCACCTCCTCTCAGGAATGATGAGGTAACTTGTTTCCCAGGGACACATGTATGGACAGAACTTCACAATCATATCCGTTGCTTTTGTCAATTTTTTCTAGGAATGTTAAATATATGATTTTCATAAAGTGATGAAAATATTTCCTCTGTCATTTTAAGGGAAGAACATCTAAAAGTTGTGGCAGTTCCTATTGATTCTACAATGAACCTTTTAGTGAGAATAATGAATGTGACTTGCAACTCACTGGTAAGAGTGAAAATTATATATTGATTAAACTGCATGAAACAGTGATATCATAGGAGAATGGTTATTTACCTAATGAAAGATATATTTTTCTAGAAAAATAACTTGTGGACCAATCAGTGTTCAAGGAACTTTTTTTGTATTAACATTGGACATTCATATTTTTAAGCTTGATTTAAATGTTTATTTTGCAGAAAAGTGCTGTTGTTGTGGAATCAGTGTTGTTGAGAGCAAGTTTACCATTAATTCATACAAATGCTGTAGATTTGTTAACCACACTTATCACAAGGTAAATTATTTAATGTTTTCTTTTTAACCAATATGTTAAATATTATGTTTCATATGTTTGTGACAATACTAAGCATACTTGGTCTTGGTTCTTCTGTTGTTATACTATTTTTATGAATCTCAGTTACTGGGCTACTAGGTAAAGTATTTTAGTCTTAAAAGGCAAGGTACCTTGATTGTATCCCAGATATAGGCAACCTACTTAAAACATTTTCAAGTTATGCCTTTGAGGCAACTTTGATTAAAAAAAAAGAAGAAGAAGAAGAAGAAGGAAACTTTGAGATGGTGTTTAAAGTAATAGGGCCAGACTTTGACCAAACCTTTTCACTCTTGGAACTAATCAGGAAGTAATTTCTAATATGTATACATTGTCTGGGAAAAGGAAATAAGAAAAAAGGAAAAAAATTGGAATGGGATGATTGTTTGATTTCACACCAAACTGCTTAAAATTTTAAATGTATAACTGCAGATAAAAAGGAGAATTGATTTTGAGAGCTTGGAAATGAAAGGGTTATACATGGCCTGAGCTGCATACTAGAATCCCGTTTATCTATATTTTCTTTCCAATGGCACAACAGGTGTAGAAATGTGATGCTTCCATATTGTGACTTGTTGATAAAGCTTCTGGTGCAAGAGCTTACATGGACTAAAACTCAAGACCCTGCTTATGGCTTCAACAAACCATACAGGTTAGAAAAATAATTGTGAAATCTTCATCCTGAACTTGGAAAAGTTACCTTTAATTTCCTATTTTAGTATTATTTTGTGAAGGTTTTTTTATGTCATTTGTCATCAGCTACTTAAAATAAGTATCCTCCAGCAGTAGAAGGAATGTGAATATCTTGCAATATGAATTGGACCTAGAGAGCAGAGCTTAAGGAGTTTGCCAATGTATTCTGAATGATCTCTGAAGGATCTCTTGGCTGAGACAAAATCCTTCATCAGAATAACCAAAAACTACTTCTCCCACAAGATAGTTACCTCTTTTTTCAGGAAATTGAGGTGTTCTGTGTATCACTGCATGGAGCACTGGGTTCAACTGACAAATAGCCTGCCTGAGGAGGGTAGTGTGGTGAACAAATTGATGTCACTCATACTTGATGACATTAGGCCATTAACTTCTCAAACAAAGGTAAAATTATGAAACACTTGACAAGGCTTACAAATGGCATTGCAATTAACTTACACAAGTACGGATTGTGCTATTAAGATACAAAAACTATTTATGACTTGAAAACTTGACAGTTGGGTTTTTCAAGAAGTCAGCCTTTCTTCTTAAAATATTTATCAGTTCTCAAAGTAGTCTATTCTTGAGTCAATCATTTTTGGGTGACATCACCTGTCATGTGTATAGATAATCAACTGACTAATAGTATTTGCAATCTACCTGTGAATGAAAGAGTAGATTCCCTGGGCTGTCATTCAGTTTTAAAGCAGTCGTTACTTTTGGGATATTGTGATTCACTTCTTCACCCATAATAGTGAGTGAGCTCAGATGTAACAGGTGTTACAGGTTACAGCCCTAATTGACAGCCCTGGGATGCAAGAAAACATCCAAAATAAAAAATGAGTCATTCAAAAATTTAGGGATTAGAACATTAATCAAAACTTAAAACAAAATTCTCAAAAATGATTGCTTATCACCAGCCCTATTTGAGCACTGACAGGACAGTGGATGTGTCATGCTTGTAATCGGACAGAGTAATAGGACAGTTGACATGACATGCCTGTGTAGGTGGACAGCACATGTCACGTGCATGTGCTGTCGCAGTGTATTTTGCCAAGTTATCTGTTGTTTTTGTTTATGAAAACATATAACCTATATCTAGTTTCTTTCTCAAATGTTGTCATTATTTTTGAGTAACTGGTAACAGGACTTTGTTTCAACCAATTCTGTTTGTAACCATACTCCTGCGTCACTGTTGTCAGATTTTTATCACTGGTATGATTGCAGACAGAATTAGACTCCACTCAGTCCTATTACCAGTATTTATTGTTCTTCCTGAGTGAGATTGTGCCTTACAAGTTCGTTCAATTCTTTTCCTCTTTTGATCTGTAGTTGATACCAAATCCTAGCTGTGGAAATAAACAGCAGTCAAGAAAGGTACTGTTACCAGTACAAAGACAGAATAGAAAATGAAAATTTAAAAGTTCTTCTTGATAATCTTTTTTGTACTGGTGTGCATTTTTTTTTTGGTAGGGGAAGAAGAGGAAAATGCAAGAGGATGTTGAGCAGTTACTTACAGGTCATTGTTATAAAGTGCTACTGACAATTAGATTTTTTGTATGTGGTTTTCCTTCATGTTCTAATTGCTGACTGTGGGAATGTTATTAAAAATTAAGTGTCGCCATTTCCAGCGAGGCCTGAAAATATTTTTACAGAAAACAAAGTCAAACTAAATAACAACCTCATGACTTCCCCTTTTTATTACCTTTTTTTATTACTAATTTTGATTACTATTTTCCACAGCAGCAGCAAAAAACTCTTTATTTTTCTATGGTTCAGTGGTGTATAATTACACTCAAAGATTGTATTCTCCCATTTAGTTGTTGAAATTTAAACTTCAAAAAAATCAGCAACAACAACAACAACAAATTCTGATACAAAAAGGGTTCAACAGAAATTAATGCAAGGAAAGTAACTAGCAATTGCTAACAACAATGCTTAATTTATGTTAAAGCTGTTGGGGGATTTATGCATGATAATTTAGAAGTCTCAATTTCTTCACATAAGAAGAACAGGTTGAATCTCTATTCCATAATTAAGCAGCATTAAAGAACATTTTCTGCTCTATATCAACATATTTACTGTTGCAAAATGTTAACTGCTTTCATTCATGGGTTCACAGGTCAACAAAAGATTGATGAAAATGCAAATGAGAGTGTTACATGCAGAGCACTCAAAGGTGAAATAAAATTTAATTAGTTCATCTCATCTCAATAACAAAATTTTTAACTCTTCAACTCCCAAGGTTTTATTGTTAATTCTCCCAGCTATCTGCTACACATTTCCTATTAAATTAGTTACGAGAATTTGGTGTTAGATCAAGATTACATTGTTTACCCAATAAGTTGGAATATTCTCATTACCTTTATGCTGGATAAAGTATAGATATTTTAGTGAGAAGTTACATTTTAATCACTTCTGGTTGTTAAAAGGTTAACTGTGGTTTGACTAAACTGTGTTTTACATCAACACATTGAGGGGAGCCAATTATCAGTAAACTACTCTAATTTATGGCCCTGAAGTTTAACATTGATTTTATCATCTTCAGCCTTATGTGCAGTATTGATTGCAGTTGAAAGTGACATTCCTCGTGATGCATTAAGGGTCAGTAACAGTAAATATGTTGTTTTTTGCTTCTAGAGATGAACAAATGATTCAATGTTCTTATCCTCATTTCAATTTTTCTTTAGGAAGTGCAAGTTGTCATTGTCAAACTGATCATTCAATGTCAGCAGTCTTCATTCAATGGTTTCCCCATACCTTACACAAGTGCATATTGTCGACAGGCATTATATCATGCTCTACTTAATTGTCTGCTCACTAACTCTCATTGTGTTCCACCACCTGTGCATCATGCTGCAAGATTGTTTAGTTTAGGACTGCAGGATAGGGATTTTAAGGTTGGTCAGTTTTGATTCAGTAAACATTTATTTTACTACAGCTGGAAATAAGAATTTGAGGCTTGTGAATTATCTCTCACAGGTTGAAAGCAATAGTAATTAAATCTTAGAGATCTAATTGTTGATTCTCCCCTTAGCAAAGAGCTAACACTCAAAATGGTAGCTTTGAAACTCTTAACAGAGGCCAGTTTATGTTATAAACTCAGTTGATAATACTATATTACCTTGTTATACTTTCCCACCAATGCAGCACCACAGTTTCTTTAGAAACTTACCCCCTTTATAAGTGCTCAGCTGTTTTGAGTAGCCTGTCAGCACATACAAGACAAGCACTTTTGTTCATATTGGTTATTCACCAGTGGCTCTTAGATTGATTTCACTCTGGACAATGACATCACAGAAAAAAACAGGCTATATCTTCAAATATTTCATAAAATAATTAGCAGTAACACTCTTTCCTAGGTATCAAGTTTCTGCCAAGAAGCCTTAGCTGTAGTTAATACCATCATTCACCCACGGATATTCCCACAAGTGTGTTCTGCACCAGGGCCTTTACAGCTTAACACCTCTGAGGAGCATGCAAATACAACAGAAATGGCCTCTTCAATTACATTTGAGCATGTTATGAATACAAACTGGCAAAGTCTGAGCAGGGAATCTGAAAGCAATAATGGAAATCATGCTGATTATTTACAGACAAACCAAATCCCTACGGAGCAAGGGGAATTTGGAGCTAGAGAAGGGGGAAGTATGGATAACAGTTTTGTTATAGATGTCGGGAATCAAACAGTACAAGAGTCTATACAGAATGAAATATCTTTTAATCAATCTGATAAGTCTTTTACTAGTAAGAGTGATAAGGAAAGCCAAGGTAACAGTGGAATAGATAAATCACCTGCTGATGCAGGAAACACAGCCAGCCAGATCTCAACCCAACCTCAGAACAATGAGTCAAGTCAAACTGTCTTATCAGAAACATTGCCTGATGAAGACTTTGGACCTTCTCCACAGTATGCTAGAATATTTGAGCCCAAGAGAAGGAAAACTGATACTGATAATTGCAGTTCAAAGGAGAAAATTTTAATTAACAACAACAGTACATTGCCCACAGCAAATAAAGATCAACTCACAGAAAGTGTTGCAAATAGTGATAATACCTCCTTAAATGAGGTAAGCTAGTAATCAACACAATAGTAATAACAATAATAATAATAATAATAATAATAATAATAATAATAATAATTAAGCAGGCTGCATTCCACAAGGTGGCTCTTCCTGTCCACTGTTTCCAAGGCAAATTGGAAGTTGGGATGTAGGTTTTTGCAGAGGGAGGAAACCCCAAGGACCTGGGGAAAAACCCACATAACAAGGAGAGGAACCAACAACAAACTCAATCCACATGTGACCCCAGGTGTGGGAAACAAACTCAAGCCACCGCAGTGGGAGGGGAGTGTTCTTACCTTTGCACTGTGCCACTTTTTTGCATTTACTTAACCATTCATCTGTTCATTTCAAATGAGTTTTTTCTGAATGAATCAATTTTCAGGAGAATGAAAATGATGAAACTGCCCAGATGTTAGCTGCATTTGTAGACTCGTACCCAGACTCTGATGAGCAAGAATTTTCATGAGTGTTGCAACCATGTGCCTCCCTAGAAGACCCAGTTAGGTTAACTGTACCTCTACACAAGAATCATATGTGCAGAAACAGCAGAATACATCAGAAACTCAAATGAAATTTAATGAAGGAAGCTGACTTCAGTTTACTACACCAACAGAATACATGCTCAAGCTGTGTAATGGAGCAAAATTAAAACCTTGATGACACTTAGTTATTAATTTGTATAAAGGGAACTCAAAAAAGTAAACTTTTGCTGGAAATGTAACAGCTTCCTCCTTCACTTCCCAAAAGAAAGGATTTCCGGCTCACCCCGTTGTAGATCATAAGAATAATAGCTCGTAATATTTTTGACATTATTATTATTATTATCATTATCATCATTATTGTTATTATTACTACAACTAAGTGCATCAAATAAACCACAAATTATTTTATTTATATCTCTCCTTCATCCTATAACACCACTTGATATCTACTTTAATTTAGTTTTTTTTTATTATTATTAGTAATTTTGAAATAATTTTTTCCCTTCTTATGCCCTTTAGGACACTTTAATCACAGACTTTCACCAAGACAAACACAGTTACAAGTAGGCACATTAGAGGGCATAGTCAAAACAAAAGTTTATGCAAACAAAACCTGCTACAATTTTGAGCCAAGAAATTTTCACAGTTTAACTTTTAAGTTTTAAAAAATATGTCAAAACAAATAAAAAACAGGAATGTCACCGTTTATTTTATGAAGGTATATTATCAGTGCCACTTTCCACTTCATTTTCACTGACAGTCCGTAGTAAATATGCATCAACAGTTCCTTTCTTTCTGTCCACCTCTAAAGCCTTTGTACTTGCCAGATCAAATTCTTTTTGTAAATTTATTGCAAACTGAAGGTCTTGTTCTTCTTGTTTTCTTCTTTCTTCAAGGAATTGTAGATTGCTCATGTTAAAAATATCACTAAATGTAGAACTTGATGAAAAGATGGAATCCTCTTTGTCTTCAGAGGAATTTTTTCTGAAATTGGATTTACCATGACTGCTTTTATTCTTTGATAATCCTGTTAACAAAGTAAATATAATAATTAAGATTATACATAGAGGAATTCTTGTCTGTAGAATTACCACACTTTTATTTTGTGGCTTGGAGTAAAACTTTAAGCTCTTGAAGTAAATAATGTTCAATTTCAACTACATAACCTGTCCTCAAACTTTGATTGCCAGCAGCATGTTGTGATTTCTACTTTTAAAACTGAAAGAGATAAATACCTGGATCTATGGTATTTATGCAAGTAAGGAAATCATGACTTTCAACTTGCCTGAGAAGAAAACCTGCTTTCAAAATGTTGTATTGTCTTAAATAGAACCAGGCCTTCATTAGGCATAGTACTGGCAACTTTCCAAGAATGTAAATAATATTTGAATGGAATACCTTGAACATCACCAGGAGAGGTATGCCTTGTAGGAAGGAACCACCTGTCTAGTGTACTGTTACTGTGACCAGCTTGAGTACTCTGTCCTTTTATCTTTTTTCCTTTCACAATTTTATTCTTGTATGGGGTTGTTGATAAGCTTTTATTTTTAGGCAGCTGTCCCATTGAGTTCTGTAGAAATCCAAAGAGCAATAACACAAAGATTCCAGTGATTAGCTTCAAGCTAAACTTCAACAGAAAAGAAACTTCTCAATGATCCACTATGCTCAAGCTACTGTATACTACTCACCTGTCCTTGTTCCTCCTTTATCATTTTTCTTGCAAGTTCTTCATCTTGTAGTCTCTGGTATTCTAGAGACCTCATTAATCTCTGTTCCTCTTGTTGTAATTTGTAGATAACCTCTTCACTTGCCTTCATTTCCTCCTCTCTTGCTACTTTCAACTAAGACAGATATTTGAAAATGACATCAGATAGGGATTGGATATTCACTTTGTCTGAGGTATAAATGACTGTTTGTGATAGAAAGGTCATTACATTAGAGCTCCAGACAACTGTCAGTCATTAGGCAACATCTGCCTTAAATTGGCACCCCTTCAATTAAATTTCAACTGGGGTTAGACATTATGTCTATGTAAATTTGTTCACCAACTGGTTAATAAAATAGAGATTCAGATTTGTTACAAGAAGAAATTTTTTTTCTAGTAGCATTGACTTGTGTTAAGAATTTCAAAGATATTAATAATGCCAGAACACATTGTTCCATCCTTTAACCTAACTTTAGGCTTAGTCAGGGATAAAATAATTTGTGGATTGGTACATTAAAGAGATTTTAAAGCTGTGTCAAGGATTAGCCCTTCATCAGAGCAAATCTGATTAGCTCCCACAGAGTGCTTGACAGTGCTCCCTATGTCAGCATTAGAATCTCTCTGCAGTAGCCACAATTCATGTTATCAACTTAATTGATAAAAACCAAACTATCATGTTATACTCCCCCCCTACTGATGCAGCACTACAGGTTCTTTAGAAACTAACCCTCTTTAGTCTAAAAGAAATATTCTTTCAAGGAAAAAAAATTTTTGCATTATTGTCTCAAGGTCATCTTTACAGGGCAAGTAGTCTGTTTCTACAAGTGTGACTTGAGTCAAAAGCCATTTTTGTGTTGAAGAACAGTGATCCCTACATTTCTCAACCAATATTCACAGAGGAACACCAATGCATGCTGGCTTAGGTACATGCAATGAGTTAACTGTTGTAACTTGCCTTCCTCATTTCCTCCTCATACTCTTTACGTAGTTCCCCATCCTTGGATAGGGTGCGTTTTACTGGTGGCATATCTGTACCAGTGAAATTGAAAAAAAAAAATACAATTTATGACAGAAAAAAAAATGCAGGCTATGACTGGTCAACACCATTGCAGAATCAAGTTGTACCCCTTGTGAACAGATTGCAATCTTTCCCAAACCCCCCCCCCCACCCCTCCATTTTTCTTTCTCTCCGGAAAACGGATTATAGAATACCTGAATCACTTAATACCAGTGAGTATTGAACAGATTTAGAGAAAAAAGCATAGTCTCAAGATTTATTAATGGGTTCAACGAATAATCTCTCCCATCATAATAATCTTTGTGCTGCATTCTACTAATGTTGCGCGAGCTAATTAGTGGACAAAAATAAACCTTTATACGTAAATTTTATCTTTTTTTTTGTGCCTTAACTGTTATACTGGGACCTCGATAGTGTTGAATTTCAAAGTTTTGTTAATGTTGTCGACGAAAGCATTAGCGTTATAAAACTCAAACAACAAGGTTTTCTAACCAAAGATATCGTCATCATCTTCACCACGTAATCTTTTGCGACATTTCTCTGGGAAGAGCTGCTGAATTTGTCGCCATCGTGCTACATTAACCAGTGTCCCATTTCGCGAATTTCTTCTCGCCCAACTTGAAATCCTCATTCGACAGAGAGGGCAAAGGAAATTCGCCTCCTCCACATTTTGCTTGAAGCACGGCCAACACAGCTCGTGTTCGCAAGGCATTACTACAGGTTCGATAAGTATTTGCAAACATATGGGGCACGTGAAGTCTGAGGAAGAATTGGAGATGACATTTTCTTCACATGATTTTCGTTTTTCTTGCTTCTTAGGGATAACGACTTTGTTCAAGGCAGCTCCGTCGTTCTCTTCGCCGGCCGCCATCTTGGATTTCAATTAAATGTATGCTAATATTTTCGAAATTTATTTTGGCGCGAAAACGAACCATTGGCTTAGATCAGCACAGATCCAAGTCCAAATTCTCCTCTCATGACGGCGTAGTGAAGAGAAGATTGTGGCCCTTCATTTATTCACTATTCTTAAGAATTTTTTCCTAATATAATTTAATTTATAGGAGATTATTGAGCCTAGAAATTTACAATCTGCGTGGTTCATTTTATTTTCCTTTCTCTTTTTGTGGCTGTTTCTATTCTAAATTGAGAAACGCGCAAGCGTCAACTGGCGGGAAAATGGAAATGGTGTTAGTGGCGGGAAAAGTGGCGTACGCCATTCCTTCCTAAAGCTGAAAGAGCTTCAACATTTTGTTATTTGTTTGCTGTATATTCTAAGAAATTTTGACACTCTATTCCTCATTTCCCGTGTTTTCCGTTTCAACACTGGGACAAGAAATACCCCTACTGTTATAGTGAAAGATGCCATCAACAGAAGTTGACACGTCATCCACAACTCCCGTGCAGCCGGAGAAAGAGGTGGAGAAGTTCCAAGAGACGGAAGAATCAAACTGCGGAGGAAAACATTGCAAAGATACGAAGACTGAAACAATCAAGAAGACCACAGGGGAATCGGAAAAGACGGAAAAAGAGAAGTTTCTGGAAACTGAAAGCAAAGACGATGTGAACACTCCGCCAGGAACTAAAGAGAAAACTGATTGCAACATGGAAGAAAAACTCGCGGAGACGAAGGAAAACAGGGCTGAAAACTCCAAACGAAAGTCGAAAGAGTCAAGTAACGAAACAAAGGAAGAGAAAAGTCCTCCCAAGAAAAGGAAGTCTTCTTGAAACATCAGACGAGACGGCGGTAATATTGTTTGGGTTTTGTACTGGAATTTCACTGGACTGCTCCTTTTCTGCCATTTGATTGTTTGCGCCGTTGTTTGAACGAGTTTTCTACGGGCTGACAGGAAAAGTGGGCGTCAGGAATTACGACACTATAATAAATTTTACTCTTTTGAGTGATTTTAAATCCGTTTAACCTCAATAAGATTGCAATCAAAGCGTTTTAATTAAAATTCAGTAAATCTAAGATTCTACGTCAAAGTGGATTGAGAAAATTCAGATCTTATTATATGATATTTGTAAGAAGCAGATCTTGTTTTTCAGCTTGATATGTGTGTATTTACAACTTTGTTTCCGTTTAAGTGATACCTTCTTCAAAAAGGAATGTGTCTTGTTTTCCCGCAAAGATTTCGACGTAACGAATTCCTTGAAATCAGTCGCAATATTATAAGCTCCTCCTCCACTCAAAATGTAATAAGTGCCTCACTTATCAGCTGACTCTTAAGTTTATATTAAGTGCGATTTTAATTCAACCCTCCACAAATAATCAAACGAGAGAGAACACTGAAACAACACATCTGAGAAAATCTGCTTCAGTGACCGGAAGTAAATCTTTTCTACATTTCAGCTATGGTTACGCAACCATTAATTGACTTATAAAATTCCCTAACTGACTTTGTAGTTAGACTGTTTCCACAAACTCAGCAAATTTCAAATCTTTATGAATCGGAGTTGAATTATATACTACTGCTTTCCTCTTGTAGATGACAACAAATCTGTTTTCGTAAATGGCGATGTCTGGTTTTGATTTGAGCCAAATATTGAAGTAAATGATTTCGTGAGCTAAGAAACTTTCTCATCGTATTTTTAGAAAGGCAGAAATGGAAATTCTAGCTCGTTCTCCTGTCGGCACGTGCCAGCCTGTATGTCGAACAACTAATGATAAGGTTTATCCGAAACAGACCTCACTATTTATCTTCCAAGGGAAAAGATTTGATGTTATCACAACTGGATGATTTACGTTTTCTTTGAGATTGGGAATATGATTGATGGAGAGGTCGTGCTTCTCGCTTTTAAGCATGAACTCCTATGTCCTTCATCTATTTGGGAAGAACAACGAAAAGTGTCATATTCCACAGTTTGCTTCGGGTTCCTAAATGTCTGTAAGGGAAGATAAATAATTTTTCAGCCAATGCAAACATGGATAGTACATTATGGATAATTCAAGTTTCAGTTGTTGTTGTTCATCTTAAAAACTCGTCATAACTAAATTAAATTCACAAAGAAGTTATTAAGCAAGGATTTAGAGTAAACCTCTCTAGCTAAAAGAGCTGAAAAGAGTAAGTTGTTAAGATTACTGAATGCTAAGTTGGGAAACCTTAAACCGGAATTTACGATCACTCCCTCCCTGTGCCGCACCACATTCCACCCCCGTTCGCCCAATAAAATATTTCTTCTCTAGTCTCTGTTATTAGTCAAAGGCGCCGCGCAGCTGTTTCGCTCATCGCTTAGTCATGATTGACTGTTTGCATTGTTTCGATTAATTACCGTTGAACGAATATGGAAAGGGTTCTGCGGATACACCCATTGCATTCAATACCTTGTAAACTATATCTTCTCTGTTACGCAGACGAATGACCTTCTAAGACATGAAAACGCATTTTAAAGTGAAGTCGCTATTATTTTGTGTATCGTAGTTCCTCACGTAGCTGACATACGTGAAAGTTAGGCTCTTTGAAACAATTCAATATCCTAACAAGCGGCGCAAAATGGGTTCTTTTCAGAAGATTCACGTGGTTTGTTTATTGAGTTTTATTTTGAAAGCTTGGCATGCCGAATGCGACACTCAGCAATTGTCTTGTTCAGTAGAACAGCTTGGAGCGAACGCCCAATGGAATCCGCAAGTTCCTGACAAAGGTTAGAAGTGGAAGACTCCAATATTTCACGAGTGGTCGAGTGTTTATCGAACTTACTCTGACACAATTTATCTTTGACAGGGAAGGAGCCGCAAGTTTGTGTTAGTCACACGAAAAAAACGTGCTGTACAAGACAAACGGAAGCATCTCTTCGCATTAAAGCTGCGAAGAATATCAAGACTCAATTGCAAACTAAATATATGGCTGCAAAGAAAGCCATGTTATCGCTTTTTGACGATTTGAAAGGTAAGCCATCGATCCACAGTTCGTTGAACTATTTTGTAAGTTGATGAAAAGCACTCTATCATTTGCTTTGTATAAACAAATTCTTCAGGCTACTTGAGTGCTCGCAACTGCCTTGGGATTTGCGGTTCGGTTAGTTATTGTAGCCAAAAGTAGAAAGAAGGAGCAGATCATACTCTAACAAAAAACTCGGGCTCTCTCGAGGTATACTAAACAATGCTATGCCTAATCAATTGCTCTTCACGCCGATTTCCTATAGGGGTATTGTAATAATGAGGTACTTGAGCATTTTAGCTTATGGCTCAAACATGCTCGGAATTGTTTCTTTTTCTTTTTCCTGTCTCAAGTGCGTTAATATGCTTAAAATCGTAAACTTAGAACTTTTTTTTATCAGTCTACTCTTCCTTAATTTAATATTTAATATTGAGTACAATTTTCTGACACCTCATGATTTCATTTTCTATTCCTCGATGTTTCTTAAAACAATTCAACAAACGCATAACGCATGATGGATTTTAAATAGTTAGGAACCTTAGCGCTGCACTCTGAATGTGATTTAAACACAGAAAACGGACTTATAGTCTGGATATTTCGATTGCGAAGGAATCGGATTTTGCCAGGCTAAAGCGTGTTTCTGGCCTTTAATATAAAATATCAATGCAATAACTCCTTTGTTGTTGATATTTGTGTTGAAATCTTAATTATGATATATTCCACGAGAATGGTGGAAAAATTGTCATTTTCCAGAAGACCTCCCAGCGCACACATTTATCATGAACAATTCAGCTATCGAAGAATAAATCATGCTCTTGTTACTTAATCTAGCGATGAAATCTAGCATAGAAGTTGGGTTATGCAAATTATGACAGTAAAGCCTGAGAAGGCTCGAAAACAATAATAAAACTAGCATGACCTAAACTTTGTTCATCTGTGTTCGTGATCGCGTGTTTCTAAAGCATTTTAAAAATTCTCCTGCGCTTAGAAGGTTGTCTTTATCTTCGTAGTCGCATCAGAGCCGCCTGCGGGCATGACAATTCCGATCTCATATGTTTGACATTCTAAATTAATGAACGGATATAAATCGTCAGAAATTTGAAGCCCTCTCTGACCCAGCGGGAGCTTTTTTGAAATAGGGAGACACGATGCACCATACTGAGTCGCTATAAAGTGAAACACATCTGAACC
>NC_142675.1:0-30000 GCF_964200805.1 Pocillopora damicornis | reverse complement strand
TCACACCACATCTATCTCCAGAAAAGTAACAGGCAAAGTCAATAGGTTGAATATACTTGAAAAACTAGAGAGGGTAAAGGACCGTGCACTTAGGTATGACATGTATTTATAGCAAAGACCCTTCATTAAGAAAGAATGCTCAATTTGATTGGTTTACAAAACACATTAAAGGGTCGTCTCACCCAATATATGTTAATTACGATAGACAGATTTTTTCAAAAGAAGACACCCACCACTACAGCTAATTCATTTCAAGTAAAGAACACGCATCGTAATTAAAGGGGCACAAATATGCTTTGGTACCTAAAGTAAGATGTACAAAACATGGTACTTCAACCCGACCTTTTCCAGTTCCTGAAAATTCAAGGGATTCTCAGAACACGTCGCACTCGAGCAGGCAAGGCCATGAAGCAATCGTATGGTTTCCACAAAATCACAGAAATTAGTTCTGTATGGAATGTTCGTAAACCTTCAAGTGTGAAATTATCTGTTGGACCTAATTTAAATAACTTGGTAACGATTAAACGACACCCGTTGAATTCTTCATCTGCAAATTCGCTAAACTTCTGCCTTCTAAATGCAAGATCCATCATCAATAAAACGCTACAAATTAAAGACTTTGTGGTTGACAAAAACATCGACATTCTTGCTTTAACTGAAACCTGGCTTAAACCCGATGAATGCTCTGACTACACCGTTCGTGATATCAGTCCCACCGGATATGCTTTTGTTCACATACCAAGACCTAATGGAAATGGTGGAGGTGTTGGCCTACTCTACAGGAAAAATCTGAAAATGGAGCAAATTAAATCGGATCAGTTTAAATCTTTTGAATTTAAAGAAGTACTGCTTCACTGTTCCTCATCTATCATACGTATTATTGTTATTTACCGCCCTCCAATTTCTGTCAAGAATGGTCTTACACATGCTGCTTTTTTTGATGATTTTTCTTCACTGCTGGAAAGGCTAGTATCTTCTACCGGCCGTCTTCTTCTAGCCGGTGATTTCAATTTTCATGTCAACGATTCATCTGACAACACTGCCAATAAGTTTCTCGACCTTTTAAGCTGTTTCAATCTGGAAGTCTGTAACGTCCACACCCCGACGCACAAAAACAACAACGCCCTTGACCTCATTATCACAAGATCTGGCGAAGAAACTGTCTTAAATTTATCCATCAATGACCCGGTTATCTCTGATCACTTTGCTGTTCTTTGCACCTTGGCTATCAAGAGACCACCTAAAGCTAAGCTCACCATCTCATCACGTAAACTGCGTACCATTGATCCAGACAACCTACGGCGTGATATTCGTTCCTCCGCCTTATATAACTCACCATCTCAGGAAATTACGGAACTCTGTGACCAGTATGAATCGGTTTTACTTTCCATTTTAGACAAACATGCACCTTTGCGCACAAGAATCATCAATCTGCGACCTAATGCTCCCTGGTACAGCGAGGAAATCAGAAAACAGAAAACAACCTGCCGCAAGTTTGAAAGGCGCTGGCGACGCTCCAAACTTGAATCAGACTATCGACTTTACGCTAATCAACGCACTATTATTCAGAACACCATTTTTAAGTCAAAAATGTATTACTACTCTAATCGTATTTCAGAGGCTGGCAACGACAACAAAGCCCTATTTCGATTAATCGACCGTCTCCTCCACAGGAAAGCAGAGAAAAGTTATCCAACCAGCACAGCAGCTGAAGATCTCGCTAATACATTTGTTACCTTCTTCGAAGATAAAATAACCCGTATTAGAAGTATACCTACTCCTTCTGAAATTCCGGATTACTTTTCCTCACTGGATATTTCCACCACTAATTGTGAGCTTAGCAACTTCTCACCTACTTCAAATCTTGAACTATCGAAGATTGCCCGCTCTGTTGTGCAGAAATCCTGCTGTCTGGATCCTTTACCAGCCACGTTACTTAAAGAACATCTGGACCTGCTCCTACCATCTATTTGTAGTATTGTAAACCTGTCACTGGTATCTAGTTTTCTACCTTCGTCCCTTAAAAACGCTGTTGTAACCCCTCTTCTCAAGAAACCGAACCTGGACCACGAAGTTCTTGGTAATTTTAGGCCTATTTCGAACCTTAAGGTTATCTCGAAAGTCATTGAGAAGGTTGTGGCAGTGCGTCTTCAAGCTTATCTTGACTTCTACCAACTCACAGAGCCGCTACAATCTGCCTACAAATCATTCCACAGCTGCGAAACCGCCCTTCTCCGTGTTCAAAATGACATTTTGCTTGCTATCGATAATCGCCACTGTGTCATGCTCCTGTTACTAGATCTCTCCGCTGCATTTGACACTGTTGACCATGTAATACTGCTCAAAAGATTGAATTCTAAATTCTCAATACGTGGCACTGCACTTGACTGGTTCCGCTCCTACCTTACTAAACGCACACAAGTCGTCCTAATCGATGGAAGGAAATCGCAATCTCGTGAGCTCAAGTGTGGAGTACCTCAAGGCTCCGTTCTTGGGCCGATCCTCTACCTACTTTACACTGCTCCTCTTGCCGACATTTTACGTTTTCACGACATGCAATTTCATTTCTACGCCGATGATACTCAGTTGTACATTTCTTTTTCCGTTAACGATGATCTGAAATTAACCAGTAGCATTGCTAAAATCGAGAATTGCTTATCTGATCTAGATAAGTGGATGGCCTTAAATTAATCTGAAGCTAAACAAAGACAAAACTGAACTTCTTTACCTTTATTCAAAGCACAACCCTCAACAGTCTATACCTCCACTTCGTTTTGGTTCTGATATAATACAGCCGTCTTCATCTTCCAGAAATATCGGCGTCGTTTTCGATAGTACTATGTCAATGCTCCCTCATGTCAAATCTGTCTGTAAATCTGCCTTCTATCATCTTCGGAACATTTCCCGTATAAGGAAATTACTATCCATTAAGACCACTGAGACTCTAGTCCACGCCTTTGTAACCTCCAAGTTGGATCACTGTAACTCTCTTTTATACGGTGTCCCCAAATACGCTATCCAAAAGCTCCAATCAGTGCAGAATGCGGCGGCTCGACTTGCTACCAGCTCTCGTAAATTCGACCGCATCACCCCTGTTTTGTTCGACCTACACTGGCTTCCAATTTCTGAGCGAATTAAATTCAAAATAATTCTGCTCACCCATAAAGCTCTTCACCAGCAGTCTCCTGTCTACATTCAAGACCTAATACGCCGTTATTCAACTTCAAGAACGCTCCGTTCGTCTTCAACATTGCGTCTGACTCTTGTCAACTTTAATCTCAAGTCCTATGGCTATAGAGCTTTTGCTGTTTCGGCTCCTGAACTGTGGAATAAACTACCTGATGACATTCGTTCTTGTGACAATTTAAATATTTTTAAACGTAAACTTAAGACTCATCTTTTTAAAAATTACTTTAATGTATGATCTCTTTTATTATCCATGTCAAACGCCTATATCTTAGACATCAGTTAACTTAAGACTTACTTTTAATATTATTTTAACGTGTGATATTTTAATATTTTTGTAAAGCGCTTAGAACAGGACTGGATAAGCGCTATATTAGTAGTTTTATTATTATTATTATTATTATTATTATTATTATTATTATGGTCTAAGGTCTCTTCGTTACTTCGCCGCTGTAAAGACTTGGAATTCGCTGCCGGAGACGATACGCGCTATGGCCGGCACAAGAGAAATTTAAAACTGGATTCCAGACACGCAATTTACATCTAAATTATGAGGTAATCACATTACTTATTAGAGTTTTATATCTTTTATCGTGGAATAAACCCTCCCCCCCGGGGGGCAATGAATTATCGGCCAAGTATCAGTGAAGTATCGGTGAAGTGTCGGTCATGTATCGGTGAAGTGTCGGTCAAGTATCGGTGAAGTGTCAGTCAAGTATCGGTGAAGTACCGGTGAAGTATCGGTCATGTATCGTTCAAGTATCGGTCATGTATCGTTCAAGTATCGGTCATGTATCGGTCAAGTATCGGTCGTGAATCGGTCAAGTATCGGTCAAGTGTCGGTCAAGTATCGGTCAAGTGTCGGTCAAGTATCGGTCAAGTGTCGGTCAAGTATCGGTCAAGTGTCGGTCATGTATCGGTCATGTATCGGTCATGTATCGGTCAAGTATCGGTCATGTATCGGTCAAGTATCGGTCAAGTATCGGTCAAGTATCGGTCAAGTAACGGTCAAGTATCGGTCATGTATCGGTCAAGTATCGGTCATGTATCGGTCAACTATCGGTCATGTATCGGTCAAGTACCGGTCATGTATCGGTCATGTATCGGTCGAGTATCGATGGTTTAAGACTATATCGGTCGACACATTTATCGGTCGACAATCGACCGACTATCGGTCGACAGTCGACCGATAGTCGGTCGACAGTCGACCGATAGTCGGTCGATTGTCGACCGATAGTCGACCGATAGTCGACCGATAGTCGACCGATATATCGGTCGACTGTCGCCCGATATGTCGACCGAGTCCACCTATAGTACACATGATCCGGAAGGACAAGAGTACTTTAATTTTTACAGCAAGGTTATGTCTTTTGGACTCTTCTTGCACATTTTCGGTTTAAAACAAGCGCAAGAAAATCACAAAAATGCATGTAGATGTGGTTCTTCCCTGGGAAGTAAGTCTTCAAAGCGCCAGGGTTTGAAAAAGAAACTACTCAAGGAATGAAACTGTTTCGTGTGGCTATCTCGAAATTTCTTATCATATCGACGCAAAGCGTTACCGCGTCGCTGGCTATCTGAGAATTTCTCGATATACTGACGCAAATGTAGCAGCTAAGTAAAAGCTTAGCAGCTTTTTCATGATCGATAATGATAGACCATGAAACAACATCCTACAAACTTAGTGGCTTCATGAAATGCTCGTAAGTATAGGCGAACAAAAATTGTTTTTTTCTTTCACAGTATACGTTCCGCTTACTGTCAAAATATTTGAAGGAAAATTTTCAACATTACGGTTTTTTTATTCTATAGTTAGAGAGAGCTCCTAACCCCTTCCCCACCTCCGCCTCCTCTAAAATTTCCATCGCTCTCAAAGTTTGGCTTCGTAGCTCAGTTGTTGCTAATGCTGTTACAGCGGGATACTCAGAACTCCAGGATTCCCCAACTCTGTGAGAGGCCGAGCAGGCGAGAGGTCTGCAAAGGATATGGCAGTCATCACTGGTACGCGATCACTAACAAATCTCTCGCAGGCAAGCGTTTCTCGAGACCTCAAACTTAATTGCGAGAGAAGAAACACTCTTACTGACGAGCTTATAAACAAGGCCTTGGGTTTAACGTACTTATTTCCTGTGAAGCCTGAAAACGTTGCTATCATGTTCTCACATTCACAAGCATATAGTGAATTGTTTCACTAAATCAGTGAGGACGTGACCAGGAAACGTATTTTTTTCTGTGATATGTGTCAAGTTGGTTTCCGCATGCTGTGCGACTTTAACTGATGCCGCGACTAAGAAGCGCAACTCTTACGAAGTTAGGCTCAACAAAAGCGATTAAATATATATATTGTTTTTTTTTGACAGGACTATAACTTACGTTGGTGAGATTTTAGCAACGTCAGGAGGTTTTCTTATGACTGCTACCCGGCTAAAGCGACAGAATGGGACACTTGAAATCCTGACCGAAATGCGTATAGAACTTGAATTTTGAAAAAAAGATCTTAAAGGTTGAAAGTAAAACTTGAGTTATTTGATACTACAAGCATACTTCATCCATCCTACACCCAAATTTTGAGTAGAAAATGTTGGTTGGAAAATGTCCCAAAAAAGCATAAAAAAAGTGTTTTGATGGTAAGACGTTTGGCGCCAATTGTACCACCCGGTGCTTTCAACCCGCCCCAACCCTCACATATTGTCGCAAAAAAAGCCACAACAGCGCAATGAAAAACCAGTGTTGGTGGAGATGGAGAGAGAGAGTGGGGGGGGGGGGGGGGTGAGAAGGTTATGTACAGTATTATTCTTTTAAAAGAGGATCTGGACAACCGTTGGATAACCGCTGTATGTCGATACAAGGGGAATCGAGGATGGCAACGGCATCAAGAACGTAGCGAAAAAAATAGCTTTAACGAGTATGTTACGTGCATGTGTATGTCAAAACTTTGTAGCTGTCATCTGCTTTAAAGCACCTTAAAATCACTTGGGTTTGAAAATTCCGAGAACGGAAACACCGACGACGAATTATTGCGTTCAAAGAAAGGAAAACGCCATTTCCGAGTTCTCGCGGTTCAGTAATCTGGTGCCAAAATCACGACGCCAAAAAAAAAAGCCCAATAGGAAGTCTCCCTCATCAGTATGAAGAATAAGTGATGTGGTAGTGGAAATGAGCGAAAATTATTGAAACTTAATGTGGGAAGATGAAAAATCATTTGTGGGAGAGAGGCATTCAATTGAGTGAAGGCTGAAAAGGAAAGACTAAAGCAGAACTGTTCGATTTATACAAGAGAGCTGCAGCCATGAAGCAGATCAAACTTGCCTCTTATGTCTCTTCTGCCAAAGACCGCAGTAAACTTTTGGAGGAGAAATTACAAACAAGAGAGCAAATTTTCAGAACTTAGAGTTTGAATTCCTGGACGTAAAAGTTCTCTAATATTTCAGAGCTCTCGTTCGGCGTTCGCATGCAGCCGTGCCTCAGCTGCCTTGATGTCATCATTTAACTATTGTTTTATTTATTGCTGGTTCGTAGAGAGGGCTTATTATAATTTGCGAAACGAAAAGAAACTAATTCTGTGATTTGCGAAAGAAACTCGAAATCTGTAATTTGCAAAACAAAAATGTGTCATTTGCGAAACGGAAATCTGTAATTGTTTCAAAGAGCTTGAGTGTAAAGGCCGATCTCTTTTTAAATGAATTTTATACTCAAGAACAACGTAATCTTAGGACCCAAAATTGTAGGTTAATCAAAACAATTCCTCTCTCTTTCTTTTTTTTCCTTCAAAAATATACGTTCCGCTATAATCACACAACATAGCGAATGACTCGCAAATAAGCGCATCACTTTTGCAAGTGTGGTCAGACTACTGCCAAGATCATAATACACGATCCAAAAGATAAATTAAACAAAGTAGCAAATAACGCTTAAATGGAAGGTAAAAATCTCCCTTTCTATTTTGAGTACATGTCTATGAACTGGGAAATGTAAAATGTATCTGATTCCAACCCTTCATCATCTGATGTCAAGGCACTGACGTCTAAACTCCAGGCACATCTGATTAAAGATCTACTTCAAGATATCCAACAATCTTAAAATTGGACAAATCTGCCCTCGTTGTGTAAAAAAAAAAATCACTGAGAGCACCGAACAAACTTTTGACTGGAGTTAGAGGAACTTACTTCAGCTCCTTTTTAAAGTATAATTTTCACAAACAAAACTCTTCTTCTTGTTACGGTTTGTTCTTAAAAATATGAAAATTCCGAAAAGAAAGCCTTTATGCCCAGTTTTAATCAAGCTTTGGGAAATTGCTTCTCTGGCAAAAAAGAAAACATACAAAACTTAAGTGATACAAAAATTATTATTCGTAGTTATAGTTTCTTTAGCAAAGGTAGTCCCTTTCATTTACAATCTAGTGAGAAAGGAATACTTGACCTCCTCATTTCAGAACTCTTTGGTTCTCTTGTTTACGAGCAGGAAATATATATCAAACGTATACGAGAGGGAAATCTTCCACGGTTGAGCTTCTAAATACTTTAAACCTAGTGCATTGAAAATCACTAAATCGCTACACGAATTTCTCCGTCATTTCGTAGAAATCTGAGGTTGGAATCTACGCGAAGGGGCTCCCATCTCATTAATGTGTCTTACGCTAGCATCAACGTATAATAATCTTTCTTTAAGTTTTCACCAACCTTATGATAGAGTTCTTTAAGTAACAAAATGAACTGAAACATGCAAGACGATCCTGTAGACAATTTGTATTAGAAATGGAGGAACAAGCTAGGGCAAGATGTGATTACCTGATGTGTACCCAACATTTTGTTTATACGACCTATGATTGATACTTACGTAAAACGGCATAAAAACTACACAACTTGGCAGGAGTCCGAAGTTGTATTAAAGTATTGGGACGTTAAGGGGGCAGATGGCTTGAACTGAACTAGCTGAGAGAAGAATACCAGAATCTTGGATCTCAATAGCTTCTTGTTTAATGTACCACTGCCTATTGTTACAACGTCTACTAACTTCACCAACAATTCCAACTTCACTATTATTGCCAAAAAGCCTTGGCACTTTTATTCTCATTTGGTTGTGTTTTATAGCCGCGTGTAATAAACAATCTAAAGCACAAACGGCTACTTTACAGATAACCTAAAGGGCTAAGATAACACTCAAAGATGTAAATCTCGCGTTATTAGAAAGTCCAAAAGTTTCATGCAAATAAAGCGCTTAAAATAGCGTGTATATTTGGTAAACACTTAAAAAATGAGAGAACCCAGATGTTAATTTGCCGTTTGCGTTACTATAATAAAATGTGCCTCTAATGAATGGTGCTAATTAGAAAAATCGTGCGCTAAAAAACCCGTGCAGTTAGACAAGCCATTCAAGGAAGAGCTCAATAACCCACGACGAACGACTGCGAAAAAAACTGAAGTTTTGTTGCTTCCCTTTCAGTTTCTGCATTTTGTGCAAAACTTTTGTACTCTTTGTGTGACTGCCAACAAAGTCAGGTTTCAAGACGCGAACGCTTTAAGATTTATTTACATTACGGTTGATCGTGGTTGCTAAAAGGATCAAATAATTACAAGTTATTACGAAGTAGAAGGACTAGGAAAACGCAAAACAGCAGAGGAAATACAATCGGACAAGGAAAGACACTTACAAACGTTGAGTGACTTGCGAGCATAAAGGACGGAAAAACTAAAAGATTATTGCAGCGAAGGAATCGATGTTAACCTAATGCACTCTGGTACTTCAATGTTCAATTTTTTTCCTGAGAAATTTTTACGAATGAAATTAAACAAAGCAGAATTATGCGAAAAAATCTAACAGAACACAAATCGCCGAGAGTGAAAAGAATGCGAAAACAATACGAAAAATGTGCGTGCAAAAACACAAAAATGTAATTAGGAACGTATAAGGAAAGAAATCTCTAAGTGGGAATGCCGCAGTAACACTTGCCACGCCCTTCTGTATTTAGTCTTGGAAGAAAAGTGAGGGAACGCAGATGTTAATTTGCCGTTTACGTTTACCACAACAAAATGTGCCTCTAATGAATAGTACTAATTAGAAAAATCGTGCGCGCTAAAAACCCGTGCAGTTAGACGAGCCATTCAGGGAAGAGCTCAATAACCCACGTGCACGCATAAGGTTTAAAATGCGCACTTTTGAAATTATCACAAGCTTAGGGAAATTCTACGTCAGTGATCAATTCTTGTCACAATTTTTGCTTTTACACAGTGTTTTCTCCCTTGGAAGCCCTCTTTCGTTTCTCGTTTTGTCAAACTTAACATCACGTATCATTTCTGGCAACGAACGGAAGCAGGTAAGTGTTTATCGACGCTTATAGAGACAAGTAAAACTGTGTAAACTAATTCTAAAAGCAGCTGAGCCATTTACAAATTCAAGAAGGGCTCCAGGACGAAGCTTCGTTTTATTAAATCCTTTAATTCTTTCCAGTCGCTCGTATTTCCGCCCAGAAGCTGTCAATAACTTAGCAGCAGAAATTCTATTGCGTAATTTTTTTTTTTTTTTTTCAAAATTGGATTCTTTTAAATTCTTCTTTGAAACTGTTGTCGCGCCGAGGGTAAAATTTCCGCACAGTCCCATCCTACATTATGCATTCAGTTCTTGAACAGAGAAAACAATTACAAAAACAATACATTTCCATTGGGAAAACAGATTTGTTTTACAATAGCACGGGGCTGTGCGGAAACTTTACCGCGCGGAGTACCATTTCTAATCTTTCGTCTTCTTTGCTGAAATTCCGCGTTAACAATTAAGAGAAAGTGTGGTTCGTGCTCTAAAATTTTAATTAGTTACAAGTTTGAAGCGAAACTCAGTGTTTTGAGCAATGCATATTAATTTTGATAATGAGTATATCTAAAGCTTGTTCATAGAGGCACTAGTTTTAAACATTGTGCGTAATATAGAGATGACGAGTGAATTAAGGAAATATTTCGATCGACCTTCTAGGCAGATTCCGATAATTTCCTTCGTCTCGACCCTTAAATTCCAATATCAGATCGTCAATTCTCCCCTTTAGCTGCCAAATATGTCCTTCCAAGTAGTTACAAGAATTTGATATCATATGAAGATAACAACATCCAGGAGATAAATTTGAATATTCTCACTTCCTGTTTGCTGGATAACGTATAAATAATATAGGGAGAAGTTACATTTTAATCACTTCTTAGACTTCCAGAGTTAACCGCTCGTTATGAAAAGTGAAAAATTAAGTTCACACTTCTGTTTTTTTTTCTTTTTAATCGAAACATCTGAATGGTAAAAATGTCAGTGGTACGGTTTTTAATCAAAGGTTTGTAAATTTCTGATATTTTAGACTAAAGGGTTATAATAAGCCATAAGATTTAACTTGCCTGTTTGTTTGCTTCTTTTCTGGGCTTCAAATGAAGCGATAACCTGCAAATGTTTAAATTTAATTTTACTCTTCAAAAGATTTTCCAAATTTCGCAAGGGAAAATTAAGGTGCGCCTCGATGTTTACTCACCATGACTCCAGATGAAACTGATATTTGACAATATGAAGGGGGCTTCGTTCTCACACAAAAGAAATTTTTTTTGTAATCTTGAAAGCCGAGGGATTATTGACATTTAATTTCTCGTTATATTATCACCCCTTAATCACAAATTAAGGTCACACGCATAAGAAGAAAATGAAATAATCACCAACAAACGAAGCTCATGATAGTTAAACACGTTCTTCTTAAGAAATGTTTAGAGAAGAGAATTGACAATAAAAACACTTATGTAAAGATGTGAAGGTAACAGTTTTTCCAATCTTGTTACTCCCGAAGGTTACTCTGGAAAAATGACTTAATTTATCGCATACTAACCAACTAAGTTTTGCAATGTTTCAGTAAAAAGTGTCTAACAGAAAATTCCTATTCAGTTCTTCTGACATGTGCAATGGTTGCGAATTCAGAATATAATTATTTTGCAATGTTTTCACCTTCACAAGGGGCCACGATGTTTTTACGTATTATTTATTTCATTTAAATATCCACAATATCTTTCTCATTTAGACTTGTATGACACGCTCCAGTCCAAACACCACTCATTCCATTCTAGTGCAGCTAATCCAGATCACTTAACCTAAGTCCCTCTCACTTCATTTCAGAAGAGTCCAGTTCATTGTGTATTTAGTCCAAAAATCAGCATCCAGCTCCATGCAGTCCAGTACGACCCGCTTCAGTCCTTGCCATTCCTTTCCATATGGTCCAGTCCATCATCACAAGACAAGTGCTGACTCTTGTTACCGGTACAACTCGCTTATGGACGGGAAAGCGTGGTGAAGAAAAGGGCCGACGCTTTATTGGGTTTTTTCTTCTCTTCCTTTCTGCTGTATACGCGGAGGCTGGGAACAGAACAGTTAGAAGACGCTGATGTCCAGCTGGTTAGTAAGATTCTTTGTGGGTTGGGATGAAAAAAAGGGTTAATAGATACTGCACTGGTCAAACCATAAAATCCAAATTCGACTTTAGCGCACGTCTTCCCCCACTGTTATTTCGACTGCGACCGTTTACATTTTCAGTTTAACTTGATTGAGAGGATCTTGAACACTGTGATCGAGTAAGACTGTTTAACTTGAAAAAAGTTTGCCTCGAAGGTTCAACTAGATTTTAACGTTATGATTGGAAATCGGATTTAAGCAATTCAGCTATGACAGCAAATTAGAATTGCGAATTAGCCTTTGAGAAAAGACCATGTGTGCATTGATGAAAATTAAGATCGTGTTTCTTTCGGAGTTCGCCTTCACCTTCGGTTCGAATTTCACTTCGGCTTCTCGTTCGGCCTTTCAAGACTTGTTCGGATTTTCAGTTCGGAAAACAAAGGCAGTGGGAAACGACTGAGAATTGTTAGCAAGTTGATATAAAAATGAAAGGACCGTCTGGGACACTATGGGTGTTCAAATTATCAGGGTGTCGGCATTACTGACACGGAACATTCGGAGTTTTGTGGACGCCCAATTCTTCGTCTAGGGTGCGCGTCCCCTCCTGCTGGGTTCTGTGAAGTAATTTCGAAAAATCTAAGTTAATTTATTGATGTTATGTGGTATTATAAATTAAATGCTTGACCCGATTGTCTCTGTGTTCTTTTCTTTATTTTTGGGAGACACAAATTTATGTGATTTATTTTTCGCGGCGTCCAGTGTAAATTTCTGTTTCAAGAATTCAATTAAGATCCGGGCGTCGTGTCTTTTCTTTATTAAGAAACTATTTTTTGATCTCACTAACGCAATTTCAACTGCAGGAGCTTTATACTGACCTATTTTCGGAGGCTTGAATTGCCAATTTCGGGGCATTTGCTCGAATCGTGAACTGGATTGTTACAATGACTTTCCAATTTGGCAATGAAAAAGCCCCAGAAGCAAAGTCACCTTGGTGTTAACTGTGCGTTCGCCCATTTTCGGAGGGTTTGATTGGTTTTCTTACATTTAGCGATAGTCGTCCATTGACGAGTGCAAAGGATTTCAAAACTTAACTCTGTCCATTTTCGGGGACTCGCCAAAACTTTTCAACATTTTACTTTGAATTTCCCATACCTGCGGATCAACATAAGCCCGTTTTCAGGGGCTGTACATCACTGAGACGGTAAGTGAAGAATTATTATAATTTTGACATATTGATCTGTCTAAGATGAGTTTCTTCGCTTAATAATGTGATAAGAGTAAACCTGATAATTTGAAATAAACAAAAACAATTGATCACTAAAAGATAAATTAATAACTAATGACATTGATTAATTCTTAAAGAACTAAAGAAATGATGAGTTAAATAGGGAGATCAATAATATATAAATAAATTGATATATAAAGAAGTTCAACAATCTTTTTGCAGAATATAAAATACAGTACCACGTTGTCTTAAAAGTTTGCAAGTATTTTTTTTCACAAGACTCAGTTTTCCTAAGACACCAGCTGACCTTTGGAAAGACACCAGCAATCACAAGGTCGCTAGTGATTCATGGCTGAAATTGCAACACTGGGATGTCAGTAGAGCAGGACTGGGATGGATAATCATAACAACAAGCTGAGCAACAGCTGCGAGGAGAATCTAAAACTAGGACATTTAAATTTCTGAGTAATGGATTAAAGGCCAGTCGAAGCGGATTGTCTTCCTCTTACAAAACTACTACATAGTATAGTGTAGTATTGAAGTTAAGGCTGGGATATCAGTAGAGGAGGACTGGAATACTTCACAAAAAGATAGCCGTAACAACAAGCTGAGCTACAACACCGAGGAGAATCCAAAGCTAGGACATAACTACAGGTATGTTAAATTTCTGAGTAATGAATATATAGTATACTTTAGTCTAGTCCAGTATAGGAGCTAACGTCGTCTCGAGTTTGCCACAATTTATATGAAAGAGGAGCGAGCCTTTTCCTCCATTTAAGAGCTTGAGACATTTTAAATTTCTGCAGCTCAAGATAAGCCCATTTTCAGCATCTTTGCATCACTGAGAAGGTAAGTAAAGAATTATAACAATGTGATACTAACCTGTGCAAGATGGGTTCGTTGCCTGATAGGAAAACTCTGATGCGTTGCATCGAGCAGTTAGAGGAGAAAGTTATTGTCGATCAGCACTACAGGTCATCTGAAAGAGGTAAGGCCGGCATGTTTTGGTTGCAACAGGTTTTTAAATGTTTTCTTTTCAGCATGACCTCGTGGCTCACTTAAAAACACGTCAAAACCAAATAGCACATCGAGCGCTTCATGGGTAATATGTAATCATTTGTAAGAGTTATTCTTTCTTCTAGACTATCTAAAATTTTCTGTTTACAGAACTTTTTAGGTGATTTCCTGATTAATTGTTTTAATCACAACGTTTCACAATGTGATGTGTTTGATATTTCAACATCGATTTTTCTCTGAACAGTTTTCTATTTTCCGTGGAGAAAAACTAGTGTTTTCAAACAAGGCCTAATCATCAGCCCATCAGAAAGGTCACAGATGACGATTAATTGTAAGTATTCAATCATGAAACAAATTAAGGACAACTAACACGATACCCATTGTTACATATTTCGTATGTTCAAAACACGAATTGTCTTAAATAATTAAAACTGAAACTAGCTTCATAATATAATTTTTATTTCGTTGATGTTTTCTCAAAACATCAGTATATTATCAGTCTGTATTAGCAGTCTTTTTACATGTAAGTCAAGTGTAGATCAAATGTATTGCCATCTACTCCATTGCAGTTTAGGTAATCCAGAACAATCCTTTTAACTTACTTTAAGTGCTTTTCTAAGCTATCCTGTGTGCTCTAGTACAGTCTTTATCAGTTTCATTCGGAAACGTAGAATGCAGATCAGTGTAGCGAGGTGCAGCGACTGTCCTGTATGGTACTCAATCCAGAGTAGTGCAATCTGGTGAAGTCAAGCTCAGACTAAGACAGTCCAGTCCAGTGAAGTGCGGTGCCGTCCAGTTCAGTCTTCTGAACTGCTGTCCGGCTCAGTCCAGTCTGGTCCAGTCCATTCGGTGGAATCTGCGCCCGTCTAGTCCAGTCTCGTCCAGTCCAATCCTGTTCGTTCCCGTCCAATTCCAGTTCATTCCTTCCCAGCTAAGTACATTTCAATCCAGCGTAGCCCAGGTCCATGTAAGTCAATAGCAGTCGAGTCTAGTCCAGTCAAGTGCAGTGCAAAGCAGTGCAATCCGTAAGAGCTCAGCCCAGTCCCGTCCCATCCAGTCGAGAACAACTAATTGCCACCGAGTCCAGGACACCGCAGTCCTGCTCAGTCGAGTTAGGAACAACAACGTGCATTGCGGCCCGTCCAGTCAAGTGAGATGCTATTCCGAAAAGCCCACATTTAAGCCCATACAAGTGTATTTCAGTCCAGTGTTGTCTTCAGATGTCACACCAACTCAAGGAAGAGCGTCTACTTACATTTTCGTAGAAAGGTCTCCTTTAATGATACCTTGAGCCACTTGGGCCGGTCACTTGGGCTTTACTTTTAATAAAAGTGTACCTAGTAACTCAAAAACAAACAAAAATAATTGATAATCAATAAAAGATAAAAAAAAAGAAATAAATATGTCTCACTAACTGATAACATTGATTAATTCTTGAAGAACTAAAGAACTGATAAATTGATAGAGACATCAATAAATATGTAAATAAATTGATATATAAATGGGTTAAGAAATAGTTACGTTGTTAAATAAATACAATTTTATCGCATGGTCTATGACTTGACAATCTTTTTGCAGAATATTAAAATACAGTACCACGTTGACTTGAAGGTTTGTAAGCATTTTTCTCACAAGACTAAGTTTTACCAAGACGCCAGCTGACCTTTAATAAGACACAGGGTCGCTAGTGATTCGTGGCTCAATTTGCAGGACTGGGATGGATAATCAAAACAGCAAGCTGAGAACCAGGTGCAAGGAGAATCCGACGCTAGGACATAACCAGAGGTACGTTAAATTTCTGACTAATGGATTAAAAGCTACTCGAAGCGGATTGCCTTCCTCTTACAAAAAGTACTACATATTGCAGTATAATATCGAAGTTAAAGCACGGATATCAGTAGGGGAGGACTAGATTGTTTCATTAGAAGAAAGTCGTAACAACAAGCTGAGCTACAACAGCGAGGAGAATCCAAAGCTAGGACAACCACAGGTACGTTTAATTTCTGAGTAATAATTTAAAGACTAGTCGAAGCGGATTATCTTCCTCTTACAAAAGTGCTACATAGTATAGTATAGTAAAATATTGAATTTAAAGCTTGGATATCAGTAGAACAGGACTGGAGTGCTTCATAAAAAGAGAGTCATAACAACAAGCTGAGATACAACTGAGAGGAGAATGCAAAGCTAGGACATAACCACAGGTATGTTAAATGTCTCAGTAAAGGAAGTATAGTATAGTCCAGTCTAGTCTAGTGTAAGAGTTAAGGTTGTCTCGAGTTTGGCAGAATTAATATAAAAGAAGAGCGCACCTTTTTTTCCATTTTAGAGCTTGAGACATTTTAGCTTTCTGCAACCCACGATAAGCTCATTTCAGCGAGTTTGCATCACTGAGAAGGTAAGTAAATAAACATAACCATTTGATACTAACCTGTGTAAGATGGGTTCATTCACTGATAGAAAAACCCTGATGCGTCGCCTAAAGCAGTTGTCGGAAAAAGTTATGGTCAATCAGATCTAAAAGGTCATCTGTAAGAGGTAAGGCCGGCATGTTTTGATTGCAACAAGTTTTGTTAGGGGTTTTTTTTTTTTTTTTTCAGCAGGACTGGAGTGCTTCATAAAAAGAGAGCCATAACAACAAGCTGAGATACAACAGAGGAGAATGCAAAGCTAGGACATAACCACAGGTATGTTAAATGTCTCAGTAAAGGAAGTTTAGCATAGTCTAGTCTAATCTAGTGTAGGAGTTAAGGCTGTCTCGAGTTTGCCAGAATGAAGATAAAAGAAGAGCGCGCCTTTTTTCCATTTCAGAGCTTGAGACATTTAAACTTTCTGAAACTCGCGATAAACTCATTTCAGCGACTTTGCATCACTGAGAAGGTAAGTAAATAATCATAACAATTTCATACTAACCTGTGTAAGATGGCTTCGCTCACTGATAGGAAAACCCTGATGCGTTGCCTAAAGCAGTTATAGGAAAACGTTATGGTCCATCAGCACTACAGGTCATCTGAAAGAGGTAAGGCCGGCACGTTTTGCTTTGCAACAAGTTTTGTTAGATTTATTTTTTCATCATGACTTCGTGGCTCAGCTCGGATCAGAGCAGGACTGGAGTGCTTCATAAAAAGATAGCCATAACAACAAGCTGAGATACAACAGAGAGGAGAATCCAAAGCTAGGACATAACCACAGGTATGTTAAATATCTCAACAAAGAAAGTATACTATAGTCTAGTCCAGTCTACTCTAGTGCAAGAGTTGAGGTTTTCTGGAGTTTGGCAGGATTAATATAAAAGAAGAGCGCGCCTTTTTTTCCATTCAAGAGCTTGAGACATTTAACTTTCTGCAACTCACGATAAGCTCATTTCAGCGACTTTGCATCACTGAGAAGGTAAGTTAATAATTATAACAATTTGATACTAACCTGCGTAACATGGGTTCGTTCACTGATAGGAAAACCCTGATGCGTTGCCTAAAGCAATTGTAAGAAAAAATTATAGTCCATCAGCACTACAGGTCATCTAAAAGAGGTAATGCCGGCATCTTTGATTGCAACAAGCTTTGTTAGATTTCTTTTTTCCAGGATGACCTCGTGCCTCAGTTCGGATCGGAGCAGGACTGGAGTGCTTCATAAAAAGAGAGCCATAACAACAACCTGAGCTACAACAGCGAGGAGAATCCAAAGCTAGGACCTAACCACAGGTATGTTAAATGTCTCAGTAAAGGAAGTCTAGTCTAGTCTAGTCTAGTGTAGGAGTTAAGGTTGTCTCGAGTTTGCCAGAATTTATATAAAAGAACAGCGGGCGCTTTTTCGGTTTAAGAGCTTTAGACATTTTAACTTTCTGTAGCTCAAGGAAAGCCCATTTTCAGCGGCCTAGCATCACTGAGAAGGTAAGTAAAGAATTATAACAATGTAAGATGGGTTCGTTGGCTGAAAGCAAAACCCTGATGCAAGGCATAAAGCAGTTGTAGGAGAAAGCTATGGTCGTTTAGCACTACAGGTCATCTGAAAGAGGTAAGGCCGACATTTTTTGATTGCAACAAGTTAGATATTTTATTTTCAGCATGACCTCGTGGCTCACTTCAAATCACGTCAAACCAAATAGCACATCGAGCGCTTTAAAGGTAATATGTAATCATTTGTAAGAGTTATTCTTTCTTCTAGACTATCTGAAATTTCCTGTTTACAGAACCTTTTGGGTGGTTTCCTGATTAATTGGTTTAATAACAACGTTTCACAATGTGACGTGTTTAATATTTCAACATCTTCTTTTTCTCTGAACAGTTTTCTGTTTTCAATGGAGAAAAACTAGTCCTTTCAAACAAGGCCTAATCAGCAGCCCGTCAGAAAGGTGACAGATAACGATTGACTGTAAGTATTCAATTATGAAACAAATTAAGGACAGCTAACACGATACCCATTGTTACATATTTCGTATGCTCAAAGCACGAATTGTCTTAAATAATTGAAACTAAAACTAGCTTCATAATATAATTTTTATTTCGTTGATGTTTTCTCAAAACATCAGTATATTATCAGTCTTTATTAGCAGTCTTTTTGCATGTAAGTCAAGTGTAGATAAATGTATTGCCATCTACTCCATTGCAGTTAAGGCTATCCAGAACAATCCTTTTAACTTACTTCCAGTGCTATGCCAAGCTTTCCTGTGTGGTCTAGCCCAGTGGAGTACCTTCATGTACAGTGCAGTACAGTCGTTATCAGTTTCATTCGAAAACGTGGAATGCACTTCGGTGCAGATCAGTGTAGCGAGGTGCAGTGACTGTCCTGTATGGTACTTTCCAGTTCAATCCAGAGTAGTGAAGTCAAGCTCAGACTAAGACAGTCCAGTCCAGTGAAGTGCGGTGCCGTCCAGTTCAGTCTTCTGAAGTGCTGTCCGGCTCAGTCCAGTCCAGTCCATTCAGTGAAATCTGCGCCCGTCCAGTCCAATTCCAATTCATTCCCTTCCAGCTAAGTACATTTCAATCCAGCATAGCCCAAGTCCATATAAGTCAACAGCAGTCGAGTCTAATCCAATCAAGTGCAGTGCAGAGCAGTGCAATCCGTAGCAGCTCTACCCCGTTCCGTCCCGTCCCGTCCCGTCCAGTCCATAAAAACTAATTGCCGTTGAGTCTAGCACAACGCAGTCCGGCTCAGTCAAGTTAGGAACAACCTGGTGCATTGCGGCCCGTCCAGTCGAGTGAAGTGCTATTCGGAAAAGTCCACATTGAAGCCCATACAAGTGTATTTCAGTCCTGTCTTGTCTTCAGTTGTCACACCAACACAATCAAGAGCGTCTACCTACGGCATTGTCGTACACAGGTCTTTTTTAATGATACCTTGATAAAAGTTTACCAAATAACTGAAAAGTAAACAAGAATAATTAATAATTAATCAAGGATAAAATAAAGAAATAAAATATACACCTCAATCACTAAAAACATTGATTAATTCTTGAAGAACTAAAGAAATGATGAAGTAATAGGGAGATAAATATGTGAATAAATTGATATATTAATAAGTTAAGAAAAAGGTACTTTGTTAAATAAGTACAATTTTATCGTAGGGTCTATATATAAACGATATTTTTGCAGAATATTAAAATATAGCACCACGTTGTCTTAAAAGTTTGCAAGTGTTTTTTCTCATAAGACTCAGTTTTCCAAAGACATCAGCTGACCTTTTGGAAAGACACAGGCAATCACAGGGTCACTAGTGATTCATGGTTGACTTGAAACACTGGGATATCAGTAGAGCAGGATTGGAATGGATAATCATAACAACAAGCTGAGTAACACCTGCGAGGAGAATCCGAAGGTACATTAAATGTTTGAGTAATGGATTAAAAGCTAGTCGAAGCGGATTGTCTTCCTCTTACGAAAAGTGCTACATAGTATAGTATACTATAGTGTTGAAGTTAAAGGACGGATATTAGTAGAGGAGGACTGGAGTGCTTCATAAGAGGATAGCCATAACAACAAGTTGAGCTACAACAGCGAGGAGAATCCAAACCTAGGACATAACCACACCAACGTTAAATTTCTGAGTAATTGATTAAAGGCTAGTTGAAGCGGATTGCCTTCCTCTTAGAAAAATACAACATATTTTAGTATAGTAAAGAATTGAATTTAAGCTGCGATATCAGTAAAACAGGACTGGAGTTCTTAAAGAAAAGATAGCCATAACAACAAGCTGAGCTACAATACCGAGGAGAATTAAAGGCTAGGACATAACTACAGGTATGTTAAATGTCTCAGGAAAGGAAGTTATAGTATAGTCTAGCCTAGTATAGTGCAATCTAGGAGTTAAGGTTCCCTCGAGTTTGCCAGAATTAATACAAAAGAAGAGCGGGTTTTTTTTCCGATTTAAGAGCTTCAGGCATTTTAACTTTCTGCAGCTCAAGATAAGCTCGTTTTACGCGGCTTTCCATCACTGAGAAGGTAAGTAAAAAATTATAGCAATGTGATACTAACCTGTGTAACATGAGTTCGTTAACTGATAGGAAAACCCTGCTGCGTTGCATGAAACAGTTGTAAGAAAAAGGTATGGTCCATCAGCACTACAGGTCATCTGAAAGAGGTAAGGCCGGCACGTTTTGATTGCAACAAGTTTTGTCAGATTTTTTCTTTTAATCATCGCCTCGTGGCTCACTTTGAATCGGAGCAGGAGTGGAGTGCTTCATAAAAACATAGCGACAACCACAAGCTGAGGTAAAACAGCGAGGAGAATCCAAAGCTAGGACATAACCACAGGTACGTTAAATTTCTGAGTAATAGATTACAGGCTAGTCAAAACAGAAAAAGCACTACATACTGTAATATAATAACGAATTGAATTTAAAGATGGTATATCAGTAATACAGGACTGGAGTGCTTCAGGAAAAGATAGCCATAACAACAAACTGAGCTACAACAGCGAGGAGAATCCAAGGCTAGGATATAACCACAGGTATGCTAAGTATCTCCGGAAAGGAAGTACAGTCTAGTCTAGTCTAGTCAGATGTAGGAGTTAAGGTTGTCTCGAGTTTGCCAGAATTTATATAAAAGAGCGCGCCTTTTTTTCGATTTGAGACCTTGAGACATTTAACTTTCTCCAGCTCAAGATGAGCTCATTTTTAGCGGCTTTCCATCACTGAGAAGGTAGGTAAAGAATTTTAATACTGTGATACTAACCTGTGTAACATGGGCTCGTTGGCTGATAGGAAAACCCTGATGCGTTGCAAAGAGCAGTTGGATGAAAAAGTTATGGTCAATCAGCACTGCAGGTCATCTGAAAAGAGGTAAGGTTGGCATGTTTCCATTGCAACACGTTTTGTCAGATTTTTTTCTTTTAAGCATGACCTCGTCGCTCAGTTCGGATCAGAGCAGGACTGGAGTGCTTCATAAAAAGAGAGTCATAACAACAAGCTGAGCTACAACAGCAAGGAGAATCCAAAGCTAGGACAACCACAGGTACGTTGAATTTCTCAGTAATAGATTAAAGGCTAGTCGAAGCGGATTGTCTTTCTCTTAGAAAAGTGTTACATAGTACAGTATAGTAAAGTACTGAATTCAAAACTAAAAATATCGGTAGAGCAGGACTGGACTACTTAGCGAAAAAATGGCCATAATAACAAGCTGAGCTACAACAGCGTGGAGAATCCAAAGCTAGGACATAACTACAGGTATGTTAGATGTTAGTTTAGTCTAGTAGAGGAGGGAACGTCGGTGGGTTCGTTGGCTTATAAGAAAACTCTGATGCGTTGCATAGAGGAGTTTGAGAAAAAAAGTTATGGTCGATCAGCACTACAGGTTATCTGAAAGAGGTAAGGCCGGCATCTTCTGATTGCAACAAGTTGTTAGATTTTTTTCTTTCAGCATGACCTCGTGGCTCCCTTTGGATCACATCATTAACAAGTAGCACATCGAGCGCTGCATAGGTAATATGTAATCATTTCTAAGAATTATTCTTTCTTTTAGACTATCTGAAATTTCTTATTACAGAGCTTTTTAGGTGCTTTCCTGATTAATTGGTTTAATGACAACGTTTCACTACTCACTATGTGACGTGTTTAATATTTCAACACCTTTTTTTCTCTGAACAGTTTTCCGTTTTAAGTGGAGAAAATAGTGTTTTAAAACAAGGCCCAATCAGCAACCCCTCAGAAAGGTCACAGATGACGATTAACTGTAAGTATTCAGTTATGGCACAATTCAAGGACAACTAACACGATATCCATTGTTACATATTTCGTATGCTCAAAAACACGAATTGTCTTGAATGATTGAAACTGAAACTAGCTTCATAATATAATTTTTATTTAGTTGATCTTTTCTCAAAACATCGGTATATCATCCGTCTTTATTCGTAGTCTTTTGCATAAAAGTCAAGTGCAGATTAATGTATTGCCATCAACTCCATTGCAGTTTATGCAATCCAGAACAATTCTTTTAACTTACTTCCAGCGCTGTGCAAAGCTATCCTGTGTGCTCTAGTCCAATGAAGTACATTAACGTGCAGCGCAGTACAGTCTATCAGTTTCATTTGGAAACGTGGAATGCAGTTCGGTGCAGATCAGTCTAGCGAGGTGCAGTGAACTGACTGTCCTGTATTGTACTTTCCAGTTCAATCCAGGCTAGTGCAGTGTAGTGCAGTCTGGTGAAGTTAAGCTCAGGCAAAGACAGTCCAGTCCAGTTAGGTACAGTGCCGTCCAGTTCAGTCTTCTGAAATGCTGTCCGGTCCAGTCCAGTCCACTCCGCTGACGTGTACTCCAGTCCAGTTTAATCCGGTCCAGTTCATTAAGTGGAGTCTGGTCCCGTCCCGTCCCGTTCAAATCTATTGGTTCCCGTCCGATTCCATTCATTCCCTTCCACCTAAGTACATTTCAATCTAGGATAGCCCAGGTCCATATAAGTCAACAGCAGTCGAGTCTAATCCAGTCAAGAGCAGTGCAATCCGTGGCAGCTCTACCCCGTTCCGTCCCATCCCGTCCAGTCCAGAACAACTAACTGCCGTTGAGTCTAGCACAACGCAGTCCTGCTCAGTCAAGTTAGGAACAGCCAAGTGCATTGTGGCCCGTCCAGTCAAGTGAAGTGCTATTCGGAAAAGCCCACATTGAAGCCCATACAAGTGTATTTCAGTCCTGTGATGTCTTCAGTTGTGACACTAACACAATCAAGAGCGTCTACTTACGGCATTGTCGTAGACAGGTCTTTTTTAATGATACCTTAATAAAAGTATACCTGATAACTTAAAAATAAACAAGAATAACTGATAATCAATAAAACATAAAATAAAGAAATAAATATATATCTCAATCACTGAAAACATTGATTAATTCTTGAAGAACTAAATAAATAATGACTTAGTTGGGAGATGAATAGATATGTAAATAAATGGATATATAAATAAGTTAAGAAATACTTACGTTATTAACTGAATACAATTTTATCGTATGGCCAATGTATTTAAAATGTTTTTGCAGAATATTAAAATATAGCACCATGCTGTCTTAACGATTTGCAAGTATTTTTTCTCACAAGACTAAGTTTTACCAAGACACCAGCTGACCTTTTAGAAAGACACAAGACATCACAAGGTCGTTAGTGATTTATGGCTGAAATTGCAACACTGAGATATCAGTAGAGCAGGACTGGAATGGATAATCATAATAACAAGCTAACCCACAGCTGCAAGAAGAATCCAAAGCTAGGTACAGGTACCACTTCCAGGTCCAGATACGTTACATTACTTAGTAGTGGATTACAGGCTAGTCAAAGCGAATTGTCGTTACTATAGTAAGGTATTAAATCCAAGGCTGGGAGATTAGTAAAACAGGACTGCAGTGCTTCCTGAAAATATAGCCATAAAAAAAGCTGAGATACAACAGCAAGGAGAATCAAAGACTAGGTCATAACCACAGGTATGTTAAATGTCTCAGTAAAGGAAGTATAATATAGTCTAGTCTATTATAGGAGGCAAGGTTGTCTCGAGTTTGCCTGAATTAATATAAAAGAACAGGGGGCCCTTTTTTCGGTTTAAGAGCTTTAGACATTTTAACTTTCTGTGGCTCAAGAAAAGCTCATTTTCAGCGGCTTAGCATCACTGAGAAGGTAGGTAAAGAATTATAACAATGTGATACTAACCTGTAACATGGGTTTGTTGGCTGATAGGAAAACCCTGAGGCGTTGCATAGAGTGGTTGAAGGAAAAAATCTTGGTCGATCAGCACTACACGTCATCTAAAAGAGGTAGGGCCGGCAGATTTTGATTGCAACAAGTTTTGTTAGATTTTTTCTTTTCAGCATGATCTTGTGGCTCAGTTCGGATCAGAGCAGGACTGGAGTGCTTCATTAAAAGATAGTCACAACCACAAGCTAAGTTACAACCGCGAGAAGAATCCAAAGCTAGGACATAGCCACAGGTGTATTTAATTTCTGAAAAAACACAGAAAAGAAAAACCGTAACAACTTCGAAAAGTTTTCCTGAATTGAATAATTTTAAAGGCAGACCTATACCAGTACAAAATGTAACAATTATCTTCATAAAAAAAACCAATCCTTCAACCTCCAGCCAACGATAAGCATGTGATTCAATTGCCACAGTTAGTAAGGGCAAAGTATAAGATTCCTTGCGTATATTTTTGTATGCAAATCTTCGTTGTATTCTAATAAAGTTACCGTCATACTTTATATATAGAATTTGTTATGGTTTATATATAGAATAGAAGAGTGTAAAATATAAGTGTGAAACATCAAGCAATAAAAGTTTGATTAAATATTTTGTATGACAGCAAGAAAGCCGACTACCACCTTGACTTGATTAGGAATTAAACCCAACCCCAATCCCAAACCGTAAACAAATTCAAATTCTTTTTCCAAGTCTCACTACGAGATCTTTTTAAAAACAATTTTGCCAAACTTCATTCGCCATATTGAAAAGAAAGAAATCCTCATTAACAAAAGCAGCGCATTATAGTCTAAATCAAAGGTTTTACCCAGACAGACTGTAAAGTTTATTATTTCGTAAAACTCATTTCAAATTAATAGTTCCAGTAAAAAAAATCCACCCTAGCCTACAAATTTCCCAACCATACGGTAAGGGTTCTTATTTCAGAAAATCCACCCGATCTTATTTATCTCGAAAAGAACCGTTGAAGCTCAGATATTTCCCACCGAGGCAGCTAAGGTCATATTTCAGTCGAGTTAATTTCAAATTAATGGTTCTAGTAAAAAAAATCAATCCTATCCTAGATATTTCCCCAAAAAACGGTTAAGGTTATTATTTCGAAAAACTAACCCCTAAGCATATTTATCTCCAAAAGGGCAGTTAAAGCTCAAATATTTCCCAGAGAGCAGCTAAGATTACATTTTGGTAGAGTTAATTTCAAATTAATGGTTCCAGTAAAAAAATTTAGACCCCATCCTAGACATTTCCCAGATAAACGGTTAGGGTTTTCATTTCGAAACCCTAACACTAAGCGGAGATATCTCCAAAGAAGCAGTTAAAGCTCAGATTTTTCCAAGCAAGGCAAGTAAGGTTAATATTTATAAACATTTATAAAAAACTAATATTTCTTGCGAAAAATTCAAGTAAAAAAATCAATATCTATAAAAAAAAAAATCAGTAAGGGTTGATATTAACAACAATCTACCCCAGCGTAAAAAAGTTCCAGAAAAGACATTAAAGGTTATTATTTCCAGAAAAAAACCCTAGTATCAAAACAAAAAACCGACCCTAACCCTAAGCGAAACCCTAAACCCTACCCAACCGTTAACGACCCTAAACAACCCTAACCACAAAACAACTCTTAACACTAAAAAACCTAAGCCTTACACAACCATAACTAACCCTAAGCAATACCCTAACCGCAAAAAACCTCTAAACCCTGAAAAACCCTATACCCTACCAAACCGTAAACGACCCAAAACAACCCTAAGCGCGAAACCACTCTAAACCCCCCAAAAAACCTAAACCCTATACAATCGTAACTAACCCTAAGCAATACCCTAACCGCAAAAACTCTAAACCCTAAGCAACCGTAAACAACCCCAAACCACCCTAGGCGCAAACTCAGTCTAAACCCTTAAAAAGTCTAAACCCTACACAACCGTAACTAACCCTAAGATATACCCTAACCGCAAAATACCTCTAAGAACTGAAAAACCCTAAACCCTACCCAACCGAAAGAAAACCTAGCCAACCCTTAGCGCGAAACCACTCTAAACCCTAAAAAACCTAAACCCTACAAAACCATAACTAACCCTAAGATATACCCTAACCGAACAAAACCTCTAAACACTGAAAAACCATCAACCCTACAAAACCGTAAGCAAACCTACCTAACCCAAGGCGCAAAAAAACTCTAAATTTAAAAAAAACTAAACCCTAAAAAACCCTAACTAACCCTAAGATATACCCTAGCTGGAAAAGACATCTAAACGCTGAAAAACCCTTGACCCTACCCAATCGTAAGCAAACCTAGCCAACCCTATACGAAAATGAACTCTAAACCCTAAAAAAACCTCAACCCTACACAACCGTAACTAACCCTAATATATACCTTAACCAGAGAAGACCTCTAAACGCTGAAAAAACCTACACCCTACGAAACCGTAAGAAAATCTAGCCAACCCTAGCCGTAAAAGAACTCTAAACCCTAAAAAACCCTCAACCCTACACAACCGTAACTAACCCTAACATATACCCTTACTTGAAAAGACCCCAAAGCCCTAAATAACACTAGACCATAACAAAATATAAAATAATCTAGCCAACCCAAGGCTAAAAAAAAAACCCTAAAGCGCCTAAACACTAAAAAACCTTAACTAACCCTAACCCTAACCCTAACCCTAACCCTAACCAGTAATTGCTTTAGGGTTAGGGTTAGGGTTAGGGTTAGGGTTAGGGTTTAGGGTTAGGGTTAGGGTTAGGGTTAGGGTTAGGGTTAGGGTTAGGGTTAGGGTTAGGGTTAGGGTTAGGGTTAGGGTTAGGGTTAGGGTTAGGGTTAGGGTTAGGGTTAGGGTTAGGGTTAGGGTTAGGGTTAGGGTTAGGGTTAGGGTTAGGGTTAGGGTTAGGGTTAGGGTTAGGGTTAGGGTTAGGGTTAGGGTTAGGGTTAGGGTTAGGGTTAGGGTTAGGGTTAGGGTTAGGGTTAGGGTTAGGGTTAGGGTTAGGGTTAGGGTTAGGGTTAGGGTTAGGGTTAGGGTTAGGGTTAGGGTTAGGGTTAGGGTTAGGGTTAGGGTTAGGGTTAGGGTTAGGGTTAGGGTTAGGGTTAGGGTTAGGGTTAGGGTTAGGGTTAGGGTTAGGGTTAGGGTTAGGGTTAGGGTTAGGGTTAGGGTTAGGGTTAGGGTTAGGGTTAGGGTTAGGGTTAGGGTTAGGGTTAGGGTTAGGGTTAGGGTTAGGGTTAGGGTTAGGGTTAGGGTTAGGGTTAGGGTTAGGGTTAGGGTTAGGGTTAGGGTTAGGGTTAGGGTTAGGGTTAGGGTTAGGGTTAGGGTTAGGGTTAGGGTTAGGGTTAGGGTTAGGGTTAGGGTTAGGGTTAGGGTTAGGGTTAGGGTTAGGGTTAGGGTTAGGGTTAGGGTTAGGGTTAGGGTTAGGGTTAGGGTTAGGGTTAGGGTTAGGGTTAGGGTTAGGGTTAGGGTTAGGGTTAGGGTTAGGGTTAGGGTTAGGGTTAGGGTTAGGGTTAGGGTTAGGGTTAGGGTTAGGGTTAGGGTTAGGGTTAGGGTTAGGGTTAGGGTTAGGGTTAGGGTTAGGGTTAGGGTTAGGGTTAGGGTTAGGGTTAGGGTTAGGGTTAGGGTTAGGGTTAGGGTTAGGGTTAGGGTTAGGGTTAGGGTTAGGGTTAGGGTTAGGGTTAGGGTTAGGGTTAGGGTTAGGGTTAGGGTTAGGGTTAGGGTTAGGGTTAGGGTTAGGGTTAGGGTTAGGGTTAGGGTTAGGGTTAGGGTTAGGGTTAGGGTTAGGGTTAGGGTTAGGGTTAGGGTTAGGGTTAGGGTTAGGGTTAGGGTTAGGGTTAGGGTTAGGGTTAGGGTTAGGGTTAGGGTTAGGGTTAGGGTTAGGGTTAGGGTTAGGGTTAGGGTTAGGGTTAGGGTTAGGGTTAGGGTTAGGGTTAGGGTTAGGGTTAGGGTTAGGGTTAGGGTTAGGGTTAGGGTTAGGGTTAGGGTTAGGGTTAGGGTTAGGGTTAGGGTTAGGGTTAGGGTTAGGGTTAGGGTTAGGGTTAGGGTTAGGGTTAGGGTTAGGGTTAGGGTTAGGGTTAGGGTTAGGGTTAGGGTTAGGGTTAGGGTTAGGGTTAGGGTTAGGGTTAGGGTTAGGGTTAGGGTTAGGGTTAGGGTTAGGGTTAGGGTTAGGGTTAGGGTTAGGGTTAGGGTTAGGGTTAGGGTTAGGGTTAGGGTTAGGGTTAGGGTTAGGGTTAGGGTTAGGGTTAGGGTTAGGGTTAGGGTTAGGGTTAGGGTTAGGGTTAGGGTTAGGGTTAGGGTTAGGGTTAGGGTTAGGGTTAGGGTTAGGGTTAGGGTTAGGGTTAGGGTTAGGGTTAGGGTTAGGGTTAGGGTTAGGGTTAGGGTTAGGGTTAGGGTTAGGGTTAGGGTTAGGGTTAGGGTTAGGGTTAGGGTTAGGGTTAGGGTTAGGGTTAGGGTTAGGGTTAGGGTTAGGGTTAGGGTTAGGGTTAGGGTTAGGGTTAGGGTTAGGGTTAGGGTTAGGGTTAGGGTTAGGGTTAGGGTTAGGGTTAGGGTTAGGGTTAGGGTTAGGGTTAGGGTTAGGGTTAGGGTTAGGGTTAGGGTTAGGGTTAGGGTTAGGGTTAGGGTTAGGGTTAGGGTTAGGGTTAGGGTTAGGGTTAGGGTTAGGGTTAGGGTTAGGGTTAGGGTTAGGGTTAGGGTTAGGGTTAGGGTTAGGGTTAGGGTTAGGGTTAGGGTTAGGGTTAGGGTTAGGGTTAGGGTTAGGGTTAGGGTTAGGGTTAGGGTTAGGGTTAGGGTTAGGGTTAGGGTTAGGGTTAGGGTTAGGGTTAGGGTTAGGGTTAGGGTTAGGGTTAGGGTTAGGGTTAGGGTTAGGGTTAGGGTTAGGGTTAGGGTTAGGGTTAGGGTTAGGGTTAGGGTTAGGGTTAGGGTTAGGGTTAGGGTTAGGGTTAGGGTTAGGGTTAGGGTTAGGGTTAGGGTTAGGGTTAGGGTTAGGGTTAGGGTTAGGGTTAGGGTTAGGGTTAGGGTTAGGGTTAGGGTTAGGGTTAGGGTTAGGGTTAGGGTTAGGGTTAGGGTTAGGGTTAGGGTTAGGGTTAGGGTTAGGGTTAGGGTTAGGGTTAGGGTTAGGGTTAGGGTTAGGGTTAGGGTTAGGGTTAGGGTTAGGGTTAGGGTTAGGGTTAGGGTTAGGGTTAGGGTTAGGGTTAGGGTTAGGGTTAGGGTTAGGGTTAGGGTTAGGGTTAGGGTTAGGGTTAGGGTTAGGGTTAGGGTTAGGGTTAGGGTTAGGGTTAGGGTTAGGGTTAGGGTTAGGGTTAGGGTTAGGGTTAGGGTTAGGGTTAGGGTTAGGGTTAGGGTTAGGGTTAGGGTTAGGGTTAGGGTTAGGGTTAGGGTTAGGGTTAGGGTTAGGGTTAGGGTTAGGGTTAGGGTTAGGGTTTAGGGTTAGGGTTAGGGTTAGGGTTAGGGTTAGGGTTAGGGTTAGGGTTAGGGTTAGGGTTAGGGTTAGGGTTAGGGTTAGGGTTAGGGTTAGGGTTAGGGTTAGGGTTAGGGTTAGGGTTAGGGTTAGGGTTAGGGTTAGGGTTAGGGTTAGGGTTAGGGTTAGGGTTAGGGTTAGGGTTAGGGTTAGGGTTAGGGTTAGGGTTAGGGTTAGGGTTAGGGTTAGGGTTAGGGTTAGGGTTAGGGTTAGGGTTAGGGTTAGGGTTAGGGTTAGGGTTAGGGTTAGGGTTAGGGTTAGGGTTAGGGTTAGGGTTAGGGTTAGGGTTAGGGTTAGGGTTTAGGGTTAGGGTTAGGGTTAGGGTTAGGGTTAGGGTTAGGGTTTAGGGTTAGGGTTAGGGTTAGGGTTAGGGTTAGGGTTAGGGTTAGGGTTAGGGTTAGGGTTAGGGTTAGGGTTAGGGTTAGGGTTAGGGTTAGGGTTAGGGTTAGGGTGGTATAGTAGGTTAGGGTTAGGGTTAGGGTTAGGGTTAGGGTTAGGGTTAGGGTTAGGGGTTAGGGTTAGGGTTAGGGTTAGGGTTAGGGTTAGGGTTAGGGTTAGGGTTAGGGTTAGGGTTAGGGT